>NC_084825.1:53580422-53880422 GCF_958449725.1 Rosa rugosa
GAGCAACAACATTATAAGAGCAGTGCTGATTCAAGACCTCTTCAGTCAAGACGAAGACCTTTGACTTCGAGGTCTGGGGGGCAATGTTTGGACCCAAAATGAGCATTTTGGTTTGACAAAGCGTGTCTTGGAGAAATTGAGCCAATATCAGTGGCTCACATATATATTTTCGATAAGTTCAAAAATATATTATTAAGAGGCTAAATAAGGCCTACCAAACATGGAAATGAAAAATCAACTTTAGCACATTTTCCTACTTCGGCTAGGAGAAAGCGAGCTAGACAAGAAATGAGGGATGACGGACTAACCATCCGAACTCCAAATGAGTTGAAACTTTCCAGATTAATTCTAGACATCCCATTGATCATTTCTTATGAAGAGTGCCAAAGCTCGTTCGGAGTGGAAAACCTTCAAACAAACAGTCCAATTTTCTGCAGAAGCAAAACTTGGAAACTGGACCTGTAAGAGGTCCAGCAGCATTTCTGGCCCAACCACATGGAAATAAATTCTGAAATTTTACCACAATAATCTACATTCATGGTGGATCATTTCATATGAAGAAATCGAAGGTTGAATCTGAGTTCTTAGTGGAGATAAAAATTGAGGGATAAGGGAGCAGAAAATGACTTAAACCTAACATTCCATTAGTGTTTAAGTGCTTGAACCTAACAATTCCATAAACTCATAAGTGCTCCATAAACTCATAAGTGCTCCATTATGATTTGTTTAAATGCCAAATAGTGTTGCTTGGTAGCCTATAAATAGAGGCTACAACATAGAACAATGGACTCATTCATACATCAAAACATCTCTAAGATGATCTAAGTTCTCTCTAGAGCAAACCTCTCTAAGAGCAACTCCTTTCCTTCTCTTTCTCTTATAGGTGATCACACTCCTAGTCCTAGTCTTCTCAGAAGCCGACTTTCAGTGCCACCAAACCCTCTGTCAACGTGCTTCGGTCCTAGTCTCCTCGGGAGCCGACGGTAGTGCCGCGACCACAACGGTTACAGAACCAGCCAAGCAAGGGTAACGCCCTAGCAACCCAGCCAAGCTAAAGTCACGCTTTAGCAAGTTCTCTCTACTTCCCAGTGGTTCTCGCTCTGCTCGATCTACAACATCGAGTATCGATTGTGATTTTCAAGAAGCTCAACAAAAGTCCTCGCCACGAGGCATAAAGAATCCCGCGACGAGGTTTGTGCTCTCCTCGTCTACAATCGCTTGATAGAAGTCAGGTCAAGGGACACCCCCGACGACCGCACCCAAACGGTGCTGGCACGCCCGCGCAGAAAAGAGACTGTTGACCAGCTGCAGCAAAATTGGAGCCAAACATTTTGGCACGCCCAGTGGGACAACATCAGAAGTTTTTCTCTTGAAGCACATTCAACCACCGGGCTTCAAAACAAACATTTTGGCACGCCCAGTGGGACCACACTAGAGTCTTTTTGTATTCGCCATCATTGGGATGCCAGGGGAAAATCTTTACCAAAAGAAATTCCTAAAGTGACAAGATGGCCAATGTTGCCACCACTGGCAATATTGACATTGATGACGAGTTCATTGATGACGAGTTCGAACCACTCATCATTCCACCAGATGCTGGCCTGGACGAGAGGCTTCGCATCCTTACAGTGCATAGTGAAAATTATGGGAAGCATCTGGCAGCTTCGATCGCAAAAAGGGAACAACGAATTCGCGAGTTGGAGCAGCGAATGAATCAGAATGCTCAGAAAGCTAAAGAGCAGTCACAAAAGCTTTTCTCGAGCAGAGACAAACAGACTGCCCAACCTGCCGCAAACATAACATCTGAGTTCACAACCTTGCGCAAGGAGGGTTCCATCTTGGCTACCCAAGTCGGTTCACAGCAAGGAGAATTGAAAAGTCAAGAATCTGCTCGCGAAGAGGTGGTTTCTGAGGTTGAATTGCTTACAGGTGGCGATAAACCTAAATGCTTTTCTGTTGAATCACAGCCTTACATAGAGGCTGTGCATGGAGAAGATGGTCAACAAAATTGTTCTTCTGACAATAAAATTGTCTCTGAACAAATACCTGATTTCTCCACTGACCCAGCCATATACGTGGCTACTGATCAGATACATGGGGGGCAAGATATTGCCCAGGTTCACCCCCTTGATAACCAAAAGCAGGTGCATAATCAATCTAATTATGATCTTGCTACTGGACGTCATGGCCATGCAAAGGGTCAAGAGCATGATCCACTTAATTATCAATCAAGGCATGGCCCACCTTACAATCATCAATTTTGCCTTGGCCATGCTACTGGACGTCATGATGAAGGTGGCCACAATCATGGCCAACTTAATTATCAATTAAGTTTTGGTCTAGAGAAGCCAATCTGTGGCTTTATTCATCAATTCAACTTGAATTTCTTCATCAGTGTTTCAAGGCCAAGCAGTGGCTTTGATATACATGGAGGATACATCTGCAACCCACCTTGCAAGAATGGCCAGAATAATTATTCTAGTGGCCAATTTTTACTTCGCGACTGCAAGTTTGAGTATCACCAGTACAAGTTAACTCTTGTTTACAATTATCAAGCTCCAAATTTCTTGCAAAAAGAATTTGTTTATGATACTACACAGCCCATAGAGGCGTCTCAATATGATGCCTGGAAAGTGGACAGAGGCAAACAAATACTTGATATGCCTATTTTTGAAGAAGAGATCAATTCACCACTCTTTGGTGACTCTAAGTATGATCTCAACATGGAGCCAATCTATGATGAATATGATGATAATTACAATTTGATTATTGGTTCCAAGAATCATATGCAGGAGTACAAGTTCTTTGAGGCTCTTGATCATGAGAATTTTTACCAACAAGTGGTTAAATATAATGGCCAATCTGTGGCTTATTCTGAAAACA
Organism: Rosa rugosa; assembly: GCF_958449725.1. NCBI lineage: Eukaryota > Viridiplantae > Streptophyta > Magnoliopsida > Rosales > Rosaceae > Rosa > Rosa rugosa. The sequence continues at coordinate 53,583,306 of NC_084825.1, forward strand.
TCATGTCCTATGACATGGTAGTTGGCGACAAAGCTGATCTTGGGACATCCTTATCTCCAAAATTGCAATTGAAGATCATGCTTCGCCAACCAACAAGGATACTTGGGGGGCAAGATTACCCCTCTCACGAGCCAAATTCCTCCAAATTCTTCAACGCTAAGTATCTTTGTTTTTTTCCTACAAGCTCTCACAGGAGGGATTTTTACCCTACAAATTTTGATACATCGGAGCTTGGAGTGAAGCATAGATGGCCTCCCCCGTGATCTTGTAGAGGCGGCAAATGGTGGAAACACACCACTATTAAGAAGTTGAGGTTGGTAAGGGGTTGTGAATCATAACGGAATAGGTGAAGTCTCTTTTGTTAATATTGGCCTAAACTCCTTATTGGTGCCTAGTTCAGGTCCCTTAAGGTTAAGGGCGGCTTTTATTAACACTTGTTGAACTGTCTTCACACTTATGACCTTTCTCATCTTAGTAAGTATAGCCTATGTGAAATGGTGTCTAGAAAGGGGACAACGTTCATGACAGGTTTCTTGAATCCAGAAGTGCGTGCAAATGGGCCTAAACCACTAAGAGGGAGTAGCTCATGCCAAAATGGATTCTGCCTCTCTTGTTCGCCCTCCCCCACCTGGCCATTTCAGTAAGGTTGCCCAAATGATTTGAAAGAAAATTTGTGTCTAGGCGACTATACTTGGGCCGCATGTCTAAACCTTGATTCACACTGTCTTATTGAATTCAGCTACTTATTATTATTATTTTTTTTTTTAAAAAAAAAAATAATAAAATAAAAAAAAAAAAAAATATATATATATATATATATATATAATTAGTGTGATCCAAAAAATTACGGAGGAGTCGTAGACAGTTTCTTCGCATAAGACATGGGGGACAATTCTAGTGTTCCTACACTCGCAAAGCCCATTCATGAAGGCTTGTTTTTGAATCCCATAATCATTTCTTCGCTACGCCTAGCAACACTAGGGGGGCAACACTACACTATACTAAGCCGAGTCAGCGGCTCCAGAAAATTTTTACAATACTAAGCCGAGTCAGCGGCTCCGGAAACTTTTTCCAGCTTTGCCCTCGCAGGAAAGGCTGAGCTCAAGGGAAGTGTGAGAGCCACCACCGTGACCGCCACCTCCATCGGAAGTAGTCTTCATGTTGCCAAAGATGTCCTCACCATGCACGAGAAACAGTGAAAGGGTTTCAATCTCCTGGTGATCTTCTCCTCTTTGTTCCATGAAAGTTTGTTCTACATTCATGTCAAAGAAAGTAGAACTAGTTCCCCCTCCAACTAAGATTGAACAATCCCTAGCACTCTTCTCCATGTTCAAGGATCCATAACCACCATAGTTCCCCATCTGCCCGTTAACAGCAATCATCACACCAGCAGAAGAAGCAGAAGCAGGTGCAGATGAATTGGCAACATTGTCATCACCAACAAGCCCTGATCTTTGCATGGGCACATGAACATCCGAAGTGGACCTCTTCTTCCGCTTCTCCCGAGCCCTTTGGTTCACGAACCAAAAATAGACGTTCTTGAACTCGATCTTGCCGTACCATTTCAGCTGGAGACAGATCCTCTGAATCTGCTCTATAGTTGGGGACCTAACTCCCTTATTGTAGAAAAGCTCCTTGAGGATTCTTATCTGATCTGTAGTGGGATTCCACCTGTTCCGCCCCCGCAGCATGTTAGCACTACTCCCGGCTGCTTTGTTGCTTCCTCCATCCTCGGTTGGTTGCTGGGTTTGTGGTTCCATTAGTGATGGGTTGAGAGAATGCAAGAATTGAAGAGTGATGATGATGAGTAATTAAGAAAGATTGCTGTTAGAAATATTCGAGTTGATGAAATGATTTCGGGATTGAAAATTTGGGTTTATAATGTGGAGGAAGATATAGGCATGCAAATATCCACCCTTGGATGGACGGTCAAAGAGGAGTCAAATCGATGTCAGTAAATCGAGATTAGTGATTCCAAATCTCGGGAAAAAAGGGACTAGCAGCATGGGAGGAGCGGTTTTTGAGGAGTTAGCTATTATTAAAGGATTAATAGCATGTGGGGAAACCGAACGGTTTTCGAGGAGGTAACTGTTCTTTTCACGAGATTATTTTTCACGACTGTTGTTTTTCAACGAGTGATTAGTGCCTTAAATCTCGGAAAAGAAGGAATTATTGGCGCTAAGAATTTTGAGTTGGGAGCCAGCAAGTGGATCCAAAAGATACATATTTTCTCAAAATCCTCACCGCGAGTCTCTTTTTTGACGCGGAGCATATTTTAAAAAAGTTCATATTATTTTCAATATACAACTATAGGGGCCTATATTTGGGGCCTTGCGAGACACAATTATTGGCTTCTCACGAATATTTGGATATCAGGATAAGAAAATATTATTGTATTCATAAAGTGGCTTTGCGGCCAAAAGCAGTACATTCATTACAAAGCCAAAAGTGGCTAGAATACAAAACAGGAATCTTCGGATTATCTTCTGAATCTTTTCTCAAGTGGAAGCAGCTATGGAATCCAACGTCGGGTTGAGCCGCGCCCCTTTACATGGAAGCGTCAAAGGAATACAACATAGGCTTGGCCAACACCATTATCCATGAGAAGGGGAGACTCCAGTGAAAGAAAATGGAGCCTCCAAGCCCCCTCAATTGGAAGCAGCTATGGAATCCAACGCCGGGTTGAGCCGCGCCATTATCTCCTGGAGGGGCAGAGAGTGAAGGAACCGAATATCAGCTTGAGTCTCTGCACCCCCTCTAGCCTTGGTAACCACCATTAGTTGGACGTGAAGTATAGGAACAACCATTCTGTGGCTTGAACCCATTCCTTTAAAGAGTCCAGCCCTTCTCATCCCTCCAAGATTCTATCAAGAAGAGAAAGAGGGAGAAGGAGGTGAGAACCAAAGCCCCTTCCATCTGGAGGGCACAACACGGGCCGGGTCCAGAAGGAAGGAAACAGAGGAGGAAAGACGAACCTCAGAGTGGCCGTCCTCCCTTTCTCCGTTTCGCTCCGTGTGTAGGATTATGACAAAGATGATCTCGCATGATCGTGGATCCCACACTCAGAGCCCCCTCGCGTTTCTAAACCAATCTGAAGCCTGGCATTGTTGTTACAGACTCCAGAAAGGACGAAACAAGGGGTTGCCTAAGATTACGCCATGAGGCCTAACTCAGGCTTAAGATTACGCCATAAAGCCTAAAATTTAGAGGCTAAAGGTCATTTCATGAGGGGAAGATTTGTGAAGAAGGAGAAAAAGAAGCAAGGATTGAAAGGCCATTTCTCGAATATTTCAGAAAAGTTGTTGTGAGTATTCCCTTCCTGAAATACAACTATTTATAGGGACTTCAGGCAAATCCCCACCCTTGGATGAAGCTCAATTTCAAAACCGATGTCAGTAAATCGAGCTTAGTAATTCCAAATCTCGGAAAAAAGGGACTAAGCAGCATGTGAGGAGCGGTTTTTGAGGAGTTAGCTATTATTAGAGGATTAATAGCATGTGGGGAAACCGAACGGTTTTCGAGGAGGTAACTGTTCTTTTCACGAGATTACCTCCTCACGACCGTTGTTTTTCAACGAGTGATTAATGCCTTAAATCTCGGAAAAGAAGGGATTAACAGCATGTGAGGGGACCGAACGGTTTTCGAGGGGGCCTACAGAGATTGGCCCGCAAAGCTCAATTTCAAGCAAAGTTCCTCCACGCGGAGTTTCGCCGGCCTGAGTGGCCCGTTCTCTGAGATGGGTCAGGTTGCGGCCCATTTCTTCAGAAGCAGCCAGAGGTTCATCGAGTTGGGCTTCTTCTGTAGCAATCGCGTTTTCAACAAAGGCTAAACCGGTATGGAGGTCCTCGATCCGAAGTTTGAAGTCGGACCTTTGGATTTGTAATTCCCGCAGGCGGATGGTTCGCTCATTTAAAATACCGCGAGAGATGTCCATTTCTCGAGAGAGGCTATTCAAAGCCTCTCGAGTGTCGTGAGCCTGGGCGTTCGCGGCCGGTTGACGTTGGCGGGCCTCATCAAGTTCATTCAGCAGATCGTCAATGGCACTAAATTGCTGTAGGGTCAATGCCTTCTCCTGGCAAAGATACCTTAGGGCTTCCAAGACTCGCGGGAGGATGTCTGTCTCCAATACCTGAGGACCCAGATGTTCGTGAAGCACCATCTTAGCCTCATCCACAGCAGAAGGAGGAGTTATCTCCAACACCCTAATCAGTCTCTCGAATCTGGTGGGAGGAGGAGGAGGCAGCAGAGGCGCCACAGGATCACGAACCACCAATGCAAAAGGGTGGACAGCTTCCTCAGTTTCTTCATCTTCAATAGGTTGGTCTATCCCTTCAGCCGCGGGAGAATCTGGAAACTCAACTCGCGGCTCACCATGGGCAAGTGGAGCAGATTCAAGCACAGAGCCCTCAGCTTCAACGGTTGTCTCATTTGTTCGCGAGACTTGGGGGGCACCACCACCGTCAGTATCATTTTCCATCTCTGGGGCGACTGTCCCGCCGATAAGACCAGCAGCGTTTGCAGCCACCTCCTCGGTACAAACAGAATCCTGGTCAGGTTCAGAAATGTCAGAGAGCGGGGTTGGATCTAAAGGGAAATGGAAAGTATTGGCCAAACAGTGGCTTACCTCTCGAGCTGTCGGGTCAATACACTACAAAAAAGAATTCAATTAGCTTCACCAATTTGCGTCGGCGTGCAATTGCCGTCGCTAAAGCCTACTCTTTTGCGACGGCAAAACTTGACCGTCGCAATTGTATAGAGATTTTGCGACCGTATTAACTGCCGTCGCCCCTAGTGGTCGCCAACCACTATGAATTTACTTCGGCAAGCATTAGCCGTCGCAAGTTTTTAACAGTTTGCTACTGCAAAACACTTGCCGTCGCTTTAGGGTGGTTATCTGAACGATTCTATCTCTTTGATTAAAAGAAAACTTCTTTTCTTTCTCTGCGCTGCTCTCTTTCTTCTTTGACCCCATGACTCCATCTCGATCCGACACTGATGATTACTTTCAGATTTCCTCTCTAGATCTGCCAAATTCGTAGCAGAATGTAACCGCCGACTAATTGCTGCGATTTCGGTCCTGTCAAGTTTACCAAGCTATCTACAAACCAATCGTTCCTCTCAAGATCCTTCCTCTGGGTGAGAAACAAAAGGAAAAGGTCAGTACTATGTACATCTGTATGTCAAGAGTTCCTTTGAAAATCTGTTAATTAGATTGGGTTTTCATATTATGTAAACTTTCACCGAATCTAATATCAAATTCTGATAGGATACGTTAGGGTTTTAGTCTATTTTGAAGATCGAAAGAGTTGTGAGCTCCCTTTGTAGTTCCGCTTAAGAGATTTAGGTTTTTCTTTTGGGTCCGGTAATTGTCTCCCTTAATTCTCAGGTCTGGTTGTATTTGGATGTGAATATGGTCTCGATTATTATGGGTTTTGTTTAAAGTTGTGGTCTTTCGATGGATATTGGGGGTTTTAGATTTGTGGGTTTTCCATTGTTTTGTTTTTTGGTGAAATTGGGTTTTGGGTTTGGTTTGTTTGATCGTCGATTGTGGAAATTGAAAATGAGGGTATGGTTTTTGCTTGATTGTTCACTACAAAAAAGAATTGCAATGGCTACACATGGATAGCGTCAGTAGCCAAAAGGAGCATTGGCTTTGAGGTATTGAATATAATTTCATTCATAGTTGAAGGGTTTTGGGTTGAATAGAATTTCATTCATGCCTGAAGGGACGTTCTGTTACAGTGAATCTCTGATATAGTTGAATTTGCAGAAATTGCTGGATGCTTACAGAGGTTAAAAAGCTCAGAGAAGCAAGTTGGGAACATTTATTTAATTTGAAAAGTATACAATGTTTGGGGACAAAGTCAATTGTTGTGGTATTTCAATAAACTACAGAATATTTGCAGGCATTTCAACTCTGACCATCCCTGTGCAGTTCCAAGCAAACAAAATGGACTCAATTTGGATAAATACTGACAAACCAAGGGACATTGTTTAACGTTTATGAGCCAAAGAAGAACGATCTAAACTTTGCACTCAAAGGTCAGCCTCTTATACTTGATACAATTCTGCTGATTTATTATTCATATCATTACTCCACCATAGAACACAAACCACTAGATGTAATGTGAAAGCATAGAACACTTTGAGATTTTTCATTTCATCAGCTTTATGCCAATTTACTATCGCCTCAAACATTTTCATGTGTTCAATGATAAATTTTGAATTCAAATTAAATTTTCATTTCAACCAGGTGTGTGATTTTTCTATCCTTTTGTACACTGTTCTTCCATTTTACTAAACAGCCACAATCTGGATTGAACATGATTGAATCTGTCTGTGCTCTTTGTCTTAATGGACTGGCTAAATTGATTAATAAATCATTAAGTTGGCCAACCTTCATTCTAAATACCTACAAATCAGAATGTTGTTCTTCTTTACAACCCAATCAAACTAAACTAAGTAATTGTCAGTGTTTCCTTTCAACTGATTTGTTTTAGGATATTTAATCCTGAGTATAAATAATGACCTTATTCTCATCAAACATACTACTGTCTTTTTAGCTTTTTATTAGCTGCTAAATTTACAAGACCTTTCTCTTTGTTTCTGGCATCAACTGATGATCAAAGCAATGTTCATTTTTGTTTTGTTGTCTAGAAGAAGTGTGAAAGCCAAGATTGGGAAGCTACTGTTCACTGTTGTCAGCAAGCTCTTATTGTTTGCACTTTGAGTTTTGACACCTCCACATTTGGTAAGAACTTCCTCTTTCTTTTCAGGTTGGGTTTATGTCACGTTTCTTTCTAACATTGGTAAGTTTTTATGCCCACAATGTCATTTGAAGAACTATGTATTGCTGGAGCTATCATTGTCAAGTTTCCTGTTTTGGTATGTAATGCCAATTTACTATCCTTTTATATAATTAACTATTAATTTCAGCCACATGTATCATTTTTCTATCAGAATATCCTTATATTGTTTAGAACTGACTGTATTGCGCAGAATATCGCTTTGCCTCCATTTCCTGCAATTCATATTACCACCCTTTTTCTTCTTTACTTCTACCGTGCCTTCTTGCTGTATTGACTAATTTGGTTTCCCATGCCCTTTTAATTCTTATGGCTTTGATGAACTTGCAAATTTGCAAGATTTTTTTTTATGGCTTGCAAATTTGCAAGATAAATATGCAGAGAAGTATACATTCAAAAGCACACATGATATTTAGACAAAGATATAGTATATATTAGCTAGATTCTGAACATGCAACTCCTTTCTTTTTTCCTCCTCCAGGGGAGCTCATCTCCGGGACCTTCCAATACCAAAGTTTTTGGCCATTTTGTCAGCATGGGATTTTCCAATAATGGGGGCAAACTACTTTGAAGCTACTGTCAAATGGTTGCCAAAGCTATTCAGGAACATGGTAAGGGCATTATGCCATATCATTCTGTGTGGTTTATACTCGGATTCTTGGAATGCTTCAGTTTTACCATATTTATCACACTATGATAAAATATCCAGGCGAGGAAAGCGCCGATTCAATCCGTCACATCATTGTTTTCAGCAATAGTACTATCTTCAACTGTCGAGATCTCAGCCTCATTCTGTTTTACATGCTTTGACAGTCCTTTGAGATCAGATAGACAAGTTTCTTAGCTCCATGATGAAAACATGTCATTGTTACTTTCCTTTTTCTCTTTTTCCTGTGCAATCATGTAAGTTCTTTCTTTACCTCCAACATAAAACTATCTGAAGTTTATGGTAAATCTCCAGACATCTAACATTTGCACTTATGATTTCCAACAGACAATAAAAACAAATGTGAGGGCAAGCGTGTTGCTGAGACCTTGATGTTTGACTATCATCGGCAACATGGGATAGGTATAATCTCATTTCTCTTTTCCTATTTCCTCCGACTAACTTTTGGTGTTTTTCTTTTCAATGGTGAAGTCGGTCAATGTTTTTCTCTTTATTGCTTGATGGATTTAATTGACTTTCTCTTTGACTTCCATTCACTGTGTGCTGTTTTTCTACAAAATGCATTATATAACTATGTTCATTCAAGTAACTATGTTGCATTTTTGCAATTGCTTTTTGCTTTAGCTTCTGGGCACAGTTTTTACTGCCTATGCTTTCTGTTTTCAAAAAAGGCTCAGGGAGATTTTCCTTAAGCAGGATAATCTTATCCAAGGTATAATTGTTTATTGGCTTACTTGCTCTTTTCATAGTTAAGTATTGGATTCTCAAGCCATGGCTTTTGAGATGTTATTTCTGTCAAGTCTTAGAGGCATTAATTTTCATGATTATCTTTTGTTGAATAGGCCGTTTCCTTGCTGAGCTGACAAAGCAAGTGTTTTCTGATCTTTCTGCCAGTAAATATCAGGTGCTTTCATGCTCTGCTACTTTTGTATAGGTTTTAGTGGTTTTATTTCCCTTTTTTTTAATCATCAATTATGAAGAATGATAGACTGCTAGTGTGGATTAACGCTCCAACTATTAATTAATTCATACATACTTTAATTTCCCAATCTGTTGGATGTAAATACTAGTGTTTATAATAATTTAGATATCTGGATCAAGTTTAGGTTTCTGAATGATCCTTCCTTGCCTCTCTGAATGTTCATTGATATGGAACAAATGACCACTCCCTCTCCATTCCTTCTTGTTTGTTTGTCTTTCTTATTTCTCTGCATGTCCAGATTGGCTCCTTGCCTGATGCTCTGTTTTTATACTGCAGATGGCTGAGCACAGAATATCAAAATATGGCAAGAAGCAAAGTGAGTGGGACCAAATGGCTAGTTGGATAGTGAACAATGAATTGTACAGTGAGAATGTTGTATGGTTGATACAGGTAAATGCAAGATTACCTTTCAGAAATAGGTCATATGAATTTGGGGGTTCTAGTAACAATGTTAGATTTAGGGTTTAGGATTCTGTAAAAACTTGAATTCTTATTATGCAATTTTTGTCTTCTTTCAGCTGCCACGGCTGTACAATATATACCAGGAAATGGGATATATTGTACATACTGTATCATTATGTGATAGGTTCAAGATGCATCCAGTGGCCATGAAATTAGAAGGGAGTCCATAGGAGAAGGAGTTCATCCAGATTCAACTAGTGATCAAGAAATTGAGCACGCTCCAGTACTCACCAAGCCCTCTAGTTAATGATAAATAGTATTGTGGTCAAGTCTGCTTTTGAACAATATTAAGTTTGGGAATGTTTCTTCCAGAGTTTCAGTTATCTAGTATGGTAGATTCTTAGTAGATTCGTATAATTATGAAAGACTCTGGTTTGTTTGGTTAATTTCAATTTGTACTTGGTAATGCAATATAACTTGGCACTTATCAGTTGTGAGATAGCTATGAATGAAAGGATTATTTTGGTGCTTTATATTGTTTTACTATATCTTTTGATTGTGTGTAAAATGGCAGAAAAAATTGGGTGGTCAATTGGTTGTCGCTAAAGCTTCATATGGACAATATTTGAGGTGGCGACGGCAATGACGCCGTCGCAATTAATTTCACTTGGGGTGGAGGGAAAATTTCATTAAAAAAAAAAATTAGTTTATTGCAAGCAAATAGGTTACTTGCGACGGCGTTTTCAGTCGCTACATGCCGTCGCCAAATAAGCGACCAAATCATTGCTACGCTCGTTGCCGTCGCTAAATACGGTTGCGACGGCATTTTGCCGTAGCCATGAGCAATGGCGACGCCACCAACGACAACGGCGTAATTGCCGTCGCCTAGCCGTCGCCATTGGTCTTTTGCGACGGCAAAAATACTTTCCGCGACGGCACAAAGCCGTGGCCAAATGAATTTTTTTTTGTAGTGATATCTGGTACGTGGTCACCAAGAGGAAGAGGCCCCGCCTCATTCACCTCTTGAACCTCTAGTGCCGCGAGAATCTCTGTCGTCATCATTTCCTCATAAGCGGCAGAAGTCTCAGAGTGGCTTTCCACACTTTCATCCTCCGAGGAGTCGTCATCGGAGATCGTTATTAGAATGGTAGGACCTTGCAGATGCTCTGTAGATGTGGGAGACGGAAGAGGCGCCACGGGGTTAGTTGATGCTTGAACTGGCGAGAGAGTTGGTTCTTCTGCAGTGGCTGAGGGTCCAGCCTCGCTTAGGCGAGAGGGATTAGTGGTCCTTTGACGGACCTGTCAAAAGATACATAGTGAAGATCCTGCCCAGATTCTAAAATTTAAATAGGATAAGACGGGGTCGGAGTTTACCAATCGCATTCCCAGAGGTTCGTCATCTTCAAAACTCTCTTCGACAAATTGAGCTCGATCGCGTTTGCAAGCAAAGACAGCAGTGGCCTGTACGAGAAAAGAGTCATAACTCAAAAAGGGGGGAAGCACCAAATATACAAGTTTGGGATCATTCTTAACTAAATTACCTCAGCGGGATCTTCATCATGCAAAGACTCTCCCTCAGAAGTCTCCTCTGCTATTGCCTTTCGTTTCCCGGCCTGAACAGAGGCTATCCTGCTCTGGGTAGTTTGCTGCAAAACACACTCAGGAATAAGAGCGGGAAAATCAACACAAGGAAAAGGAATGGTGAAGAAAGACAAAAACTTACTGTTGCCCTAGGCTCGTGGATTTGTATCCCTGGACGCGATGAGCGAGAAGGTAGAATAGGTCGCGGGGGTTGTGCTGCAGGGTTGGAGAAGCGCTCAAGAATCTTGCGGTCCTCCGGACCAGGAATACTCATGCCACGAAAGATCAGGACGAAGAGTTCGTCATGTGGCAGGTCCCAACAGTTCACGGACACTTCTTTCCACCAATCAGCATAATCTTCGTCGACATCGTTGAGGGGGTACAGCGCTCTGACCCAAGGGGGAATCACTATCAAAGTAAACTGACTCTGAAAAGGGACAGACCCAGGTGGGGCTAATCTCCGCCAAGAGGTGTAGTAATTGGCAGAATCAACCAGAGGCCAGGGTACCAACTGGGCCAACCCAAATTGGCGAGCGAAGTGGTTAGGGGCATAGAGCTCATAACTTACGCGGTCGGTGGCAAGACGAATATCCAAGCAGGAGATGGCGCGACGAAAGGCCAGGAGGGCTCTTTCGCTATGATCCCGTCCACTGGGCAGAAAGCCATCGTTAAGGGGAGGAGGGAAACTCCTAGAAAGGACTATTTTTGGGTCCGGCATCTCTCCCAGCAAGTACAAGTAAATAAAACACTCGGAGTAGGGAGGAGCTCGATACCTTACGTTGCGGCAAAGCCAGTTCCCCAAAAGGGAATCAACTGGAGGTTCCTTTGGAATATCACCGCGACGGAAGAGAGGGAAATAAATCTGCAGCCAAAAGGCAAGGATCCAGAAGGGACCACTAATTTCGGTATCGAAGGGGCGCATTACGGCTCTATAAAGGGAGCGATATAACGCACCTAATACAGGTTGCCCAAGGCCAACGCAAATACCATTGTAGAGAGCAGTGGCCAGAGAATTCCAGGGCCCAGTAGGTTTGTTGGAAGAAGTGCAAAAGATAAATTTGCAAAGCCAGAATTCCAGGAATGCGATACCTCCTGTATGGTCACGCTGGGTACAGTAATAGTCGCGCCAGAATGGGTAGGATCTGCTGTGATGCCCTCGACCAGCCATATCCATTCTCAAAGAAAATTGAATGCCATCAAACTGACCATGCACATAGGGGTCAAAGTCAATGGGCAACCCCGTGATGGTAAGAACATCCAGCAGAGTTATGCTCATCTGCCCAAACTGGAAGTCGAATGTATTGCTGGAGGTGTTCCAGAAGCAAAGAGCGGCGGCTAGCGGTGCAGGGCTAGTATTATGGGGAAGACAGAAGCATAGATCGATGGTTTGGGTGATACCCACCACATCCCATCGGGCCAAATCTCTCGCTCGGACCACCTGATACCAAACCTTTTCCTCGGGAGCGACGGTAGGCCAGAAGCCCACTTTCCTCCTTGGTCCCCAACTGCTAAAATCACCAGGCACCTGCCGAAGAGCCGCTATGGGACGGCAGATGGGAAGCGCATAATAGGCCATAGCATCATCTGGCAAACGATCGCGAGGTGTGGGACCCAGACTCGCTTGACTATCGCCGCCACCAAAGCCCATCAGTCGACTTCTCTCCTCTCCGGTCTGACTTCTACATCGAACACTCATGTTAGTCCGCCAGGTGAATGCGGCTTTCTCAGTGATTTCATCTGCCTGATCGATAACGAATGGTTTCTTGGATGCCATTTCTGGGTTGTGAGGAACACTTCTCCATTACACCTTGATTTATAGCTCAGATATTACTGGAGATTAATTTATTAGCTGGGCCAGTGAGTGGCCCTAGTTGATAATTAATGAGTCATTATTCCATTTTGAGAATCGCATCTAAGGCGACAGCGGAGATACTTCTCCATTACACTTTGATTTATAGCTCAGATCTTTCTGGAGATTAATTTATTAGCTGGGCCAGTGAGTGGCCCTAGTTAATAATTAATGAATCATTATTCCATCTTGAGAATCGCATCTAAAGGCGACAGTGAAGATATTCCACCTTTTCCTACCACCGCAGGGCCAACATAGTGGCCTGAAGTTTTTAAATAAAACATGATTAAAACCGATGCGGGAAGTAGATACTAAAGTTGTAGCAGATACGGTGGTTTCACCTGGTCACACGTCATGATGTCGATAGCCATGATCTAATCATTTTCTTCGACATAAGACTCGCGAAGGATTAAATGACAGCAAATAGTTTGCTATTTTGCATCTTATTTCGCCAAGTACTATAGGCCTTGATCTAGCCAGGAAAGCGGCTTCAACACCTACATTTGAGAAAATCAACAGAGAGCCCGCAAACAAGGCAGATACATGTTGTTATACACATGGCGAGCTACCACCAAGGAAGAGAAGGATACTCATTCGCGATCAAAAGCAGTCTCCTTCGCATGGGGGGCACGCTAAAGTTCTGATCTCCTACAACCTGCCCAAGTTTCGCCAGATCCATGGGGGGCAATAAAGTTGGCAAAGGAAGCGTCAGTTCATGACAAAGGCAATCCAGATTGTGGCATTCAAGCCTTATGACCTATTTAGAGGCCTATATGGAATCAGTCAAGCCAATAAAAGTGGCTTTTGGAGCAACAACATTATAAGAGCAGTGCTGATTCAAGACCTCTTCAGTCAAGACGAAGACCTTTGACTTCGAGGTCTGGGGGGCAATGTTTGGACCCAAAATGAGCATTTTGGTTTGACAAAGCGTGTCTTGGAGAAATTGAGCCAATATCAGTGGCTCACATATATATTTTCGATAAGTTCAAAAATATATTATTAAGAGGCTAAATAAGGCCTACCAAACATGGAAATGAAAAATCAACTTTAGCACATTTTCCTACTTCGGCTAGGAGAAAGCGAGCTAGACAAGAAATGAGGGATGACGGACTAACCATCCGAACTCCAAATGAGTTGAAACTTTCCAGATTAATTCTAGACATCCCATTGATCATTTCTTATGAAGAGTGCCAAAGCTCGTTCGGAGTGGAAAACCTTCAAACAAACAGTCCAATTTTCTGCAGAAGCAAAACTTGGAAACTGGACCTGTAAGAGGTCCAGCAGCATTTCTGGCCCAACCACATGGAAATAAATTCTGAAATTTTACCACAATAATCTACATTCATGGTGGATCATTTCATATGAAGAAATCGAAGGTTGAATCTGAGTTCTTAGTGGAGATAAAAATTGAGGGATAAGGGAGCAGAAAATGACTTAAACCTAACATTCCATTAGTGTTTAAGTGCTTGAACCTAACAATTCCATAAACTCATAAGTGCTCCATAAACTCATAAGTGCTCCATTATGATTTGTTTAAATGCCAAATAGTGTTGCTTGGTAGCCTATAAATAGAGGCTACAACATAGAACAATGGACTCATTCATACATCAAAACATCTCTAAGATGATCTAAGTTCTCTCTAGAGCAAACCTCTCTAAGAGCAACTCCTTTCCTTCTCTTTCTCTTATAGGTGATCACACTCCTAGTCCTAGTCTTCTCAGAAGCCGACTTTCAGTGCCACCAAACCCTCTGTCAACGTGCTTCGGTCCTAGTCTCCTCGGGAGCCGACGGTAGTGCCGCGACCACAACGGTTACAGAACCAGCCAAGCAAGGGTAACGCCCTAGCAACCCAGCCAAGCTAAAGTCACGCTTTAGCAAGTTCTCTCTACTTCCCAGTGGTTCTCGCTCTGCTCGATCTACAACATCGAGTATCGATTGTGATTTTCAAGAAGCTCAACAAAAGTCCTCGCCACGAGGCATAAAGAATCCCGCGACGAGGTTTGTGCTCTCCTCGTCTACAATCGCTTGATAGAAGTCAGGTCAAGGGACACCCCCGACGACCGCACCCAAACGGTGCTGGCACGCCCGCGCAGAAAAGAGACTGTTGACCAGCTGCAGCAAAATTGGAGCCAAACATTTTGGCACGCCCAGTGGGACAACATCAGAAGTTTTTCTCTTGAAGCACATTCAACCACCGGGCTTCAAAACAAACATTTTGGCACGCCCAGTGGGACCACACTAGAGTCTTTTTGTATTCGCCATCATTGGGATGCCAGGGGAAAATCTTTACCAAAAGAAATTCCTAAAGTGACAAGATGGCCAATGTTGCCACCACTGGCAATATTGACATTGATGACGAGTTCATTGATGACGAGTTCGAACCACTCATCATTCCACCAGATGCTGGCCTGGACGAGAGGCTTCGCATCCTTACAGTGCATAGTGAAAATTATGGGAAGCATCTGGCAGCTTCGATCGCAAAAAGGGAACAACGAATTCGCGAGTTGGAGCAGCGAATGAATCAGAATGCTCAGAAAGCTAAAGAGCAGTCACAAAAGCTTTTCTCGAGCAGAGACAAACAGACTGCCCAACCTGCCGCAAACATAACATCTGAGTTCACAACCTTGCGCAAGGAGGGTTCCATCTTGGCTACCCAAGTCGGTTCACAGCAAGGAGAATTGAAAAGTCAAGAATCTGCTCGCGAAGAGGTGGTTTCTGAGGTTGAATTGCTTACAGGTGGCGATAAACCTAAATGCTTTTCTGTTGAATCACAGCCTTACATAGAGGCTGTGCATGGAGAAGATGGTCAACAAAATTGTTCTTCTGACAATAAAATTGTCTCTGAACAAATACCTGATTTCTCCACTGACCCAGCCATATACGTGGCTACTGATCAGATACATGGGGGGCAAGATATTGCCCAGGTTCACCCCCTTGATAACCAAAAGCAGGTGCATAATCAATCTAATTATGATCTTGCTACTGGACGTCATGGCCATGCAAAGGGTCAAGAGCATGATCCACTTAATTATCAATCAAGGCATGGCCCACCTTACAATCATCAATTTTGCCTTGGCCATGCTACTGGACGTCATGATGAAGGTGGCCACAATCATGGCCAACTTAATTATCAATTAAGTTTTGGTCTAGAGAAGCCAATCTGTGGCTTTATTCATCAATTCAACTTGAATTTCTTCATCAGTGTTTCAAGGCCAAGCAGTGGCTTTGATATACATGGAGGATACATCTGCAACCCACCTTGCAAGAATGGCCAGAATAATTATTCTAGTGGCCAATTTTTACTTCGCGACTGCAAGTTTGAGTATCACCAGTACAAGTTAACTCTTGTTTACAATTATCAAGCTCCAAATTTCTTGCAAAAAGAATTTGTTTATGATACTACACAGCCCATAGAGGCGTCTCAATATGATGCCTGGAAAGTGGACAGAGGCAAACAAATACTTGATATGCCTATTTTTGAAGAAGAGATCAATTCACCACTCTTTGGTGACTCTAAGTATGATCTCAACATGGAGCCAATCTATGATGAATATGATGATAATTACAATTTGATTATTGGTTCCAAGAATCATATGCAGGAGTACAAGTTCTTTGAGGCTCTTGATCATGAGAATTTTTACCAACAAGTGGTTAAATATAATGGCCAATCTGTGGCTTATTCTGAAAACATCATGTCCTATGACATGGTAGTTGGCGACAAAGCTGATCTTGGGACATCCTTATCTCCAAAATTGCAATTGAAGATCATGCTTCGCCAACCAACAAGGATACTTGGGGGGCAAGATTACCCCTCTCACGAGCCAAATTCCTCCAAATTCTTCAACGCTAAGTATCTTTGTTCTTTTCCTACAAGCTCTCACAGGAGGGATTTTTACCCTACAAATTTTGATACATCGGAGCTTGGAGTGAAGCATAGATGGCCTCCCCCGTGATCTTGTAGAGGCGGCAAATGGTGGAAACACACCACTATTAAGAAGTTGAGGTTGGTAAGGGGTTGTGAATCATAACGGAATAGGTGAAGTCTCTTTTGTTAATATTGGCCTAAACTCCTTATTGGTGCCTAGTTCAGGTCCCTTAAGGTTAAGGGCGGCTTTTATTAACACTTGTTGAACTGTCTTCACACTTATGACCTTTCTCATCTTAGTAAGTATAGCCTATGTGAAATGGTGTCTAGAAAGGGGACAACGTTCATGACAGGTTTCTTGAATCCAGAAGTGCGTGCAAATGGGCCTAAACCACTAAGAGGGAGTAGCTCATGCCAAAATGGATTCTGCCTCTCTTGTTCGCCCTCCCCCACCTGGCCATTTCAGTAAGGTTGCCCAAATGATTTGAAAGAAAATTTGTGTCTAGGCGACTATACTTGGGCCGCATGTCTAAACCTTGATTCACACTGTCTTATTGAATTCAGCTACTTATTATTATTATTTTTTTTTTTAAAAAAAAAAATAATAAAATAAAAAAAAAAAAAAATATATATATATATATATATATATAATTAGTGTGATCCAAAAAATTACGGAGGAGTCGTAGACAGTTTCTTCGCATAAGACATGGGGGACAATTCTAGTGTTCCTACACTCGCAAAGCCCATTCATGAAGGCTTGTTTTTGAATCCCATAATCATTTCTTCGCTACGCCTAGCAACACTAGGGGGGCAACACTACACTATACTAAGCCGAGTCAGCGGCTCCAGAAAATTTTTACAATACTAAGCCGAGTCAGCGGCTCCGGAAACTTTTTCCAGCTTTGCCCTCGCAGGAAAGGCTGAGCTCAAGGGAAGTGTGAGAGCCACCACCGTGACCGCCACCTCCATCGGAAGTAGTCTTCATGTTGCCAAAGATGTCCTCACCATGCACGAGAAACAGTGAAAGGGTTTCAATCTCCTGGTGATCTTCTCCTCTTTGTTCCATGAAAGTTTGTTCTACATTCATGTCAAAGAAAGTAGAACTAGTTCCCCCTCCAACTAAGATTGAACAATCCCTAGCACTCTTCTCCATGTTCAAGGATCCATAACCACCATAGTTCCCCATCTGCCCGTTAACAGCAATCATCACACCAGCAGAAGAAGCAGAAGCAGGTGCAGATGAATTGGCAACATTGTCATCACCAACAAGCCCTGATCTTTGCATGGGCACATGAACATCCGAAGTGGACCTCTTCTTCCGCTTCTCCCGAGCCCTTTGGTTCACGAACCAAAAATAGACGTTCTTGAACTCGATCTTGCCGTACCATTTCAGCTGGAGACAGATCCTCTGAATCTGCTCTATAGTTGGGGACCTAACTCCCTTATTGTAGAAAAGCTCCTTGAGGATTCTTATCTGATCTGTAGTGGGATTCCACCTGTTCCGCCCCCGCAGCATGTTAGCACTACTCCCGGCTGCTTTGTTGCTTCCTCCATCCTCGGTTGGTTGCTGGGTTTGTGGTTCCATTAGTGATGGGTTGAGAGAATGCAAGAATTGAAGAGTGATGATGATGAGTAATTAAGAAAGATTGCTGTTAGAAATATTCGAGTTGATGAAATGATTTCGGGATTGAAAATTTGGGTTTATAATGTGGAGGAAGATATAGGCATGCAAATATCCACCCTTGGATGGACGGTCAAAGAGGAGTCAAATCGATGTCAGTAAATCGAGATTAGTGATTCCAAATCTCGGGAAAAAAGGGACTAGCAGCATGGGAGGAGCGGTTTTTGAGGAGTTAGCTATTATTAAAGGATTAATAGCATGTGGGGAAACCGAACGGTTTTCGAGGAGGTAACTGTTCTTTTCACGAGATTATTTTTCACGACTGTTGTTTTTCAACGAGTGATTAGTGCCTTAAATCTCGGAAAAGAAGGAATTATTGGCGCTAAGAATTTTGAGTTGGGAGCCAGCAAGTGGATCCAAAAGATACATATTTTCTCAAAATCCTCACCGCGAGTCTCTTTTTTGACGCGGAGCATATTTTAAAAAAGTTCATATTATTTTCAATATACAACTATAGGGGCCTATATTTGGGGCCTTGCGAGACACAATTATTGGCTTCTCACGAATATTTGGATATCAGGATAAGAAAATATTATTGTATTCATAAAGTGGCTTTGCGGCCAAAAGCAGTACATTCATTACAAAGCCAAAAGTGGCTAGAATACAAAACAGGAATCTTCGGATTATCTTCTGAATCTTTTCTCAAGTGGAAGCAGCTATGGAATCCAACGTCGGGTTGAGCCGCGCCCCTTTACATGGAAGCGTCAAAGGAATACAACATAGGCTTGGCCAACACCATTATCCATGAGAAGGGGAGACTCCAGTGAAAGAAAATGGAGCCTCCAAGCCCCCTCAATTGGAAGCAGCTATGGAATCCAACGCCGGGTTGAGCCGCGCCATTATCTCCTGGAGGGGCAGAGAGTGAAGGAACCGAATATCAGCTTGAGTCTCTGCACCCCCTCTAGCCTTGGTAACCACCATTAGTTGGACGTGAAGTATAGGAACAACCATTCTGTGGCTTGAACCCATTCCTTTAAAGAGTCCAGCCCTTCTCATCCCTCCAAGATTCTATCAAGAAGAGAAAGAGGGAGAAGGAGGTGAGAACCAAAGCCCCTTCCATCTGGAGGGCACAACACGGGCCGGGTCCAGAAGGAAGGAAACAGAGGAGGAAAGACGAACCTCAGAGTGGCCGTCCTCCCTTTCTCCGTTTCGCTCCGTGTGTAGGATTATGACAAAGATGATCTCGCATGATCGTGGATCCCACACTCAGAGCCCCCTCGCGTTTCTAAACCAATCTGAAGCCTGGCATTGTTGTTACAGACTCCAGAAAGGACGAAACAAGGGGTTGCCTAAGATTACGCCATGAGGCCTAACTCAGGCTTAAGATTACGCCATAAAGCCTAAAATTTAGAGGCTAAAGGTCATTTCATGAGGGGAAGATTTGTGAAGAAGGAGAAAAAGAAGCAAGGATTGAAAGGCCATTTCTCGAATATTTCAGAAAAGTTGTTGTGAGTATTCCCTTCCTGAAATACAACTATTTATAGGGACTTCAGGCAAATCCCCACCCTTGGATGAAGCTCAATTTCAAAACCGATGTCAGTAAATCGAGCTTAGTAATTCCAAATCTCGGAAAAAAGGGACTAAGCAGCATGTGAGGAGCGGTTTTTGAGGAGTTAGCTATTATTAGAGGATTAATAGCATGTGGGGAAACCGAACGGTTTTCGAGGAGGTAACTGTTCTTTTCACGAGATTACCTCCTCACGACCGTTGTTTTTCAACGAGTGATTAATGCCTTAAATCTCGGAAAAGAAGGGATTAACAGCATGTGAGGG
This sequence comes from Rosa rugosa, assembly GCF_958449725.1. NCBI lineage: Eukaryota > Viridiplantae > Streptophyta > Magnoliopsida > Rosales > Rosaceae > Rosa > Rosa rugosa. The sequence goes on from NC_084825.1 coordinate 53,602,911, forward strand.
GACCGAACGGTTTTCGAGGGGGCCTACAGAGATTGGCCCGCAAAGCTCAATTTCAAGCAAAGTTCCTCCACGCGGAGTTTCGCCGCAATAGCACTTGCTTTGGCCTGAGTGGCCCGTTCTCTGAGATGGGTCAGGTTGCGGCCCATTTCTTCAGAAGCAGCCAGAGGTTCATCGAGTTGGGCTTCTTCTGTAGCAATCGCGTTTTCAACAAAGGCTAAACCGGTATGGAGGTCCTCGATCCGAAGTTTGAAGTCGGACCTTTGGATTTGTAATTCCCGCAGGCGGATGGTTCGCTCATTTAAAATACCGCGAGAGATGTCCATTTCTCGAGAGAGGCTATTCAAAGCCTCTCGAGTGTCGTGAGCCTGGGCGTTCGCGGCCGGTTGACGTTGGCGGGCCTCATCAAGTTCATTCAGCAGATCGTCAATGGCACTAAATTGCTGTAGGGTCAATGCCTTCTCCTGGCAAAGATACCTTAGGGCTTCCAAGACTCGCGGGAGGATGTCTGTCTCCAATACCTGAGGACCCAGATGTTCGTGAAGCACCATCTTAGCCTCATCCACAGCAGAAGGAGGAGTTATCTCCAACACCCTAATCAGTCTCTCGAATCTGGTGGGAGGAGGAGGAGGCAGCAGAGGCGCCACAGGATCACGAACCACCAATGCAAAAGGGTGGACAGCTTCCTCAGTTTCTTCATCTTCAATAGGTTGGTCTATCCCTTCAGCCGCGGGAGAATCTGGAAACTCAACTCGCGGCTCACCATGGGCAAGTGGAGCAGATTCAAGCACAGAGCCCTCAGCTTCGACGGTTGTCTCATTTGTTCGCGAGACTTGGGGGGCACCACCACCGTCAGTATCATTTTCCATCTCTGGGGCGACTGTCCCGCCGATAAGACCAGCAGCGTTTGCAGCCACCTCCTCGGTACAAACAGAATCCTGGTCAGGTTCAGAAATGTCAGAGAGCGGGGTTGGATCTAAAGGGAAATGGAAAGTATTGGCCAAACAGTGGCTTACCTCTCGAGCTGTCGGGTCAATATCTGGTACGTGGTCACCAAGAGGAAGAGGCCCCGCCTCATTCACCTCTTGAACCTCTAGTGCCGCGAGAATCTCTGTCGTCATCATTTCCTCATAAGCGGCAGAAGTCTCAGAGTGGCTTTCCACGCTTTCATCCTCCGAGGAGTCGTCATCGGAGATCGTTATTAGAATGGTAGGACCTTGCAGATGCTCTGTAGATGTGGGAGACGGAAGAGGCGCCACGGGGTTAGTTGATGCTTGAACTAGCGAGAGAGTTGGTTCTTCTGCAGTGGCTGAGGGTCCAGCCTCGCTTAGGCGAGAGGGATTAGTGGTCCTTTGACGGACCTGTCAAAAGATACATAGTGAAGATCCTGCCCAGATTCTAAAATTTAAATAGGATAAGACGGGGTCGGAGTTTACCAATCGCATTCCCAGAGGTTCGTCATCTTCAAAACTCTCTTCGACAAATTGAGCTCGATCGCGTTTGCAAGCAAAGACAGCAGTGGCCTGTACGAGAAAAGAGTCATAACTCAAAAAGGGGGGAAGCACCAAATATACAAGTTTGGGATCATTCTTAACTAAATTACCTCAGCGGGATCTTCATCATGCAAAGACTCTCCCTCAGAAGTCTCCTCTGCTATTGCCTTTCGTTTCCCGGCCTGAACAGAGGCTATCCTGCTCTGGGTAGTTTGCTGCAAAACACACTCAGGAATAAGAGCGGGAAAATCAACACAAGGAAAAGGAATGGTGAAGAAAGACAAAAACTTACTGTTGCCCTAGGCTCGTGGATTTGTATCCCTGGACGCGATGAGCGAGAAGGTAGAATAGGTCGCGGGGGTTGTGCTGCAGGGTTGGAGAAGCGCTCAAGAATCTTGCGGTCCTCCGGACCAGGAATACTCATGCCACGAAAGATCAGGACGAAGAGTTCGTCATGTGGCAGGTCCCAACAGTTCACGGACACTTCTTTCCACCAATCAGCATAATCTTCGTCGACATCGTTGAGGGGGTACAGCGCTCTGACCCAAGGGGGAATCACTATCAAAGTAAACTGACTCTGAAAAGGGACAGACCCAGGTGGGGCTAATCTCCGCCAAGAGGTGTAGTAATTGGCAGAATCAACCAGAGGCCAGGGTACCAACTGGGCCAACCCAAATTGGCGAGCGAAGTGGTTAGGGGCATAGAGCTCATAACTTACGCGGTCGGTGGCAAGACGAATATCCAAGCAGGAGATGGCGCGACGAAAGGCCAGGAGGGCTCTTTCGCTATGATCCCGTCCACTGGGCAGAAAGCCATCGTTAAGGGGAGGAGGGAAACTCCTAGAAAGGACTATTTTTGGGTCCGGCATCTCTCCCAGCAAGTACAAGTAAATAAAACACTCGGAGTAGGGAGGAGCTCGATACCTTACGTTGCGGCAAAGCCAGTTCCCCAAAAGGGAATCAACTGGAGGTTCCTTTGGAATATCACCGCGACGGAAGAGAGGGAAATAAATCTGCAGCCAAAAGGCAAGGATCCAGAAGGGACCACTAATTTCGGTATCGAAGGGGCGCATTACGGCTCTATAAAGGGAGCGATATAACGCACCTAATACAGGTTGCCCAAGGCCAACGCAAATACCATTGTAGAGAGCAGTGGCCAGAGAATTCCAGGGCCCAGTAGGTTTGTTGGAAGAAGTGCAAAAGATAAATTTGCAAAGCCAGAATTCCAGGAATGCGATACCTCCTGTATGGTCACGCTGGGTACAGTAATAGTCGCGCCAGAATGGGTAGGATCTGCTGTGATGCCCTCGACCAGCCATATCCATTCTCAAAGAAAATTGAATGCCATCAAACTGACCATGCACATAGGGGTCAAAGTCAATGGGCAACCCCGTGATGGTAAGAACATCCAGCAGAGTTATGCTCATCTGCCCAAACTGGAAGTCGAATGTATTGCTGGAGGTGTTCCAGAAGCAAAGAGCGGCGGCTAGCGGTGCAGGGCTAGTATTATGGGGAAGACAGAAGCATAGATCGATGGTTTGGGTGATACCCACCGCATCCCATCGGGCCAAATCTCTCGCTCGGACCTCCTGATACCAAACCTTTTCCTCGGGAGCGACGGTAGGCCAGAAGCCCACTTTCCTCCTTGGTCCCCAACTGCTAAAATCACCAGGCACCTGCCGAAGAGCCGCTATGGGACGGCGGATGGGAAGCGCATAATAGGCCATAGCATCATCTGGCAAACGATCGCGAGGTGTGGGACCCAGACTCGCTTGACTATCGCCGCCACCAAAGCCCATCAGTCGACTTCTCTCCTCTCCGGTCTGACTTCTACATCGAACACTCATGTTAGTCCGCCAGGTGAATGCGGCTTTCTCAGTGATTTCATCTGCCTGATCGATAACGAATGGTTTCTTGGATGCCATTTCTGGGTTGTGAGGAACACTTCTCCATTACACCTTGATTTATAGCTCAGATATTACTGGAGATTAATTTATTAGCTGGGCCAGTGAGTGGCCCTAGTTGATAATTAATGAGTCATTATTCCATTTTGAGAATCGCATCTAAGGCGACAGCGGAGATACTTCTCCATTACACTTTGATTTATAGCTCAGATCTTTCTGGAGATTAATTTATTAGCTGGGCCAGTGAGTGGCCCTAGTTAATAATTAATGAATCATTATTCCATCTTGAGAATCGCATCTAAAGGCGATAGTGAAGATATTCCACCTTTTCCTACCACCGCAGGGCCAACATAGTGGCCTGAAGTTTTTAAATAAAACATGATTAAAACCGATGCGGGAAGTAGATACTAAAGTTGTAGCAGATACGGTGGTTTCACCTGGTCACACGTCATGATGTCGATAGCCATGATCTAATCATTTTCTTCGACATAAGACTCGCGAAGGATTAAATGACAGCAAATAGTTTGCTATTTTGCATCTTATTTCGCCAAGTACTATAGGCCTTGATCTAGCCAGGAAAGCGGCTTCAACACCTACATTTGAGAAAATCAACAGAGAGCCCGCAAACAAGGCAGATACATGTTGTTATACACATGGCGAAGCTACCACCAAGGAAGAGAAGGATACTCATTCGCGATCAAAAGCAGTCTCCTTCGCATGGGGGGCACGCTAAAGTTCTGATCTCCTACAACCTGCCCAAGTTTCGCCAGATCCATGGGGGGCAATAAAGTTGGCAAAGGAAGCGTCAGTTCATGACAAAGGCAATCCAGATTGTGGCATTCAAGCCTTATGACCTATTTAGAGGCCTATATGGAATCAGTCAAGCCAATAAAAGTGGCTTTTGGAGCAACAACATTATAAGAGCAGTGCTGATTCAAGACCTCTTCAGTCAAGACGAAGACCTTTGACTTCGAGGTCTGGGGGGCAATGTTTGGACCCAAAATGAGCATTTTGGTTTGACAAAGCGTGTCTTGGAGAAATTGAGCCAATATCAGTGGCTCACATATATATTTTCGATAAGTTCAAAAATATATTATTAAGAGGCTAAATAAGGCCTACCAAACATGGAAATGAAAAATCAACTTTAGCACATTTTCCTACTTCGGCTAGGAGAAAGCGAGCTAGACAAGAAATGAGGGATGACGGACTAACCATCCGAACTCCAAATGAGTTGAAACTTTCCAGATTAATTCTAGACATCCCATTGATCATTTCTTATGAAGAGTGCCAAAGCTCGTTCGGAGTGGAAAACCTTCAAACAAACAGTCCAATTTTCTGCAGAAGCAAAACTTGGAAACTGGACCTGTAAGAGGTCCAGCAGCATTTCTGGCCCAACCACATGGAAATAAATTCTGAAATTTTACCACAATAATCTACATTCATGGTGGATCATTTCATATGAAGAAATCGAAGGTTGAATCTGAGTTCTTAGTGGAGATAAAAATTGAGGGATAAGGGAGCAGAAAATGACTTAAACCTAACATTCCATTAGTGTTTAAGTGCTTGAACCTAACAATTCCATAAACTCATAAGTGCTCCATAAACTCATAAGTGCTCCATTATGATTTGTTTAAATGCCAAATAGTGTTGCTTGGTAGCCTATAAATAGAGGCTACAACATAGAACAATGGACTCATTCATACATCAAAACATCTCTAAGATGATCTAAGTTCTCTCTAGAGCAAACCTCTCTAAGAGCAACTCCTTTCCTTCTCTTTCTCTTATAGGTGATCACACTCCTAGTCCTAGTCTTCTCAGAAGCCGACTTTCAGTGCCACCAAACCCTCTGTCAACGTGCTTCGGTCCTAGTCTCCTCGGGAGCCGACGGTAGTGCCGCGACCACAACGGTTACAGAACCAGCCAAGCAAGGGTAACGCCCTAGCAACCCAGCCAAGCTAAAGTCACGCTTTAGCAAGTTCTCTCTACTTCCCAGTGGTTCTCGCTCTGCTCGATCTACAACATCGAGTATCGATTGTGATTTTCAAGAAGCTCAACAAAAGTCCTCGCCACGAGGCATAAAGAATCCCGCGACGAGGTTTGTGCTCTCCTCGTCTACAATCGCTTGATAGAAGTCAGGTCAAGGGACACCCCCGACGACCGCACCCAAACGGTGCTGGCACGCCCGCGCAGAAAAGAGACTGTTGACCAGCTGCAGCAAAATTGGAGCCAAACATTTTGGCACGCCCAGTGGGACAACATCAGAAGTTTTTCTCTTGAAGCACATTCAACCACCGGGCTTCAAAACAAACATTTTGGCACGCCCAGTGGGACCACACTAGAGTCTTTTTGTATTCGCCATCATTGGGATGCCAGGGGAAAATCTTTACCAAAAGAAATTCCTAAAGTGACAAGATGGCCAATGTTGCCACCACTGGCAATATTGACATTGATGACGAGTTCATTGATGACGAGTTCGAACCACTCATCATTCCACCAGATGCTGGCCTGGACGAGAGGCTTCGCATCCTTACAGTGCATAGTGAAAATTATGGGAAGCATCTGGCAGCTTCGATCGCAAAAAGGGAACAACGAATTCGCGAGTTGGAGCAGCGAATGAATCAGAATGCTCAGAAAGCTAAAGAGCAGTCACAAAAGCTTTTCTCGAGCAGAGACAAACAGACTGCCCAACCTGCCGCAAACATAACATCTGAGTTCACAACCTTGCGCAAGGAGGGTTCCATCTTGGCTACCCAAGTCGGTTCACAGCAAGGAGAATTGAAAAGTCAAGAATCTGCTCGCGAAGAGGTGGTTTCTGAGGTTGAATTGCTTACAGGTGGCGATAAACCTAAATGCTTTTCTGTTGAATCACAGCCTTACATAGAGGCTGTGCATGGAGAAGATGGTCAACAAAATTGTTCTTCTGACAATAAAATTGTCTCTGAACAAATACCTGATTTCTCCACTGACCCAGCCATATACGTGGCTACTGATCAGATACATGGGGGGCAAGATATTGCCCAGGTTCACCCCCTTGATAACCAAAAGCAGGTGCATAATCAATCTAATTATGATCTTGCTACTGGACGTCATGGCCATGCAAAGGGTCAAGAGCATGATCCACTTAATTATCAATCAAGGCATGGCCCACCTTACAATCATCAATTTTGCCTTGGCCATGCTACTGGACGTCATGATGAAGGTGGCCACAATCATGGCCAACTTAATTATCAATTAAGTTTTGGTCTAGAGAAGCCAATCTGTGGCTTTATTCATCAATTCAACTTGAATTTCTTCATCAGTGTTTCAAGGCCAAGCAGTGGCTTTGATATACATGGAGGATACATCTGCAACCCACCTTGCAAGAATGGCCAGAATAATTATTCTAGTGGCCAATTTTTACTTCGCGACTGCAAGTTTGAGTATCACCAGTACAAGTTAACTCTTGTTTACAATTATCAAGCTCCAAATTTCTTGCAAAAAGAATTTGTTTATGATACTACACAGCCCATAGAGGCGTCTCAATATGATGCCTGGAAAGTGGACAGAGGCAAACAAATACTTGATATGCCTATTTTTGAAGAAGAGATCAATTCACCACTCTTTGGTGACTCTAAGTATGATCTCAACATGGAGCCAATCTATGATGAATATGATGATAATTACAATTTGATTATTGGTTCCAAGAATCATATGCAGGAGTACAAGTTCTTTGAGGCTCTTGATCATGAGAATTTTTACCAACAAGTGGTTAAATATAATGGCCAATCTGTGGCTTATTCTGAAAACATCATGTCCTATGACATGGTAGTTGGCGACAAAGCTGATCTTGGGACATCCTTATCTCCAAAATTGCAATTGAAGATCATGCTTCGCCAACCAACAAGGATACTTGGGGGGCAAGATTACCCCTCTCACGAGCCAAATTCCTCCAAATTCTTCAACGCTAAGTATCTTTGTTCTTTTCCTACAAGCTCTCACAGGAGGGATTTTTACCCTACAAATTTTGATACATCGGAGCTTGGAGTGAAGCATAGATGGCCTCCCCCGTGATCTTGTAGAGGCGGCAAATGGTGGAAACACACCACTATTAAGAAGTTGAGGTTGGTAAGGGGTTGTGAATCATAACGGAATAGGTGAAGTCTCTTTTGTTAATATTGGCCTAAACTCCTTATTGGTGCCTAGTTCAGGTCCCTTAAGGTTAAGGGCGGCTTTTATTAACACTTGTTGAACTGTCTTCACACTTATGACCTTTCTCATCTTAGTAAGTATAGCCTATGTGAAATGGTGTCTAGAAAGGGGACAACGTTCATGACAGGTTTCTTGAATCCAGAAGTGCGTGCAAATGGGCCTAAACCACTAAGAGGGAGTAGCTCATGCCAAAATGGATTCTGCCTCTCTTGTTCGCCCTCCCCCACCTGGCCATTTCAGTAAGGTTGCCCAAATGATTTGAAAGAAAATTTGTGTCTAGGCGACTATACTTGGGCCGCATGTCTAAACCTTGATTCACACTGTCTTATTGAATTCAGCTACTTATTATTATTATTTTTTTTTTAAAAAAAAAAAAAAATAAAAAAAAAAAAAAAAATATATATATATATATATATATATAATTAGTGTGATCCAAAAAATTACGGAGGAGTCGTAGACAGTTTCTTCGCATAAGACATGGGGGACAATTCTAGTGTTCCTACACTCGCAAAGCCCATTCATGAAGGCTTGTTTTTGAATCCCATAATCATTTCTTCGCTACGCCTAGCAACACTAGGGGGGCAACACTACACTATACTAAGCCGAGTCAGCGGCTCCAGAAAATTTTTACAATACTAAGCCGAGTCAGCGGCTCCGGAAACTTTTTCCAGCTTTGCCCTCGCAGGAAAGGCTGAGCTCAAGGGAAGTGTGAGAGCCACCACCGTGACCGCCACCTCCATCGGAAGTAGTCTTCATGTTGCCAAAGATGTCCTCACCATGCACGAGAAACAGTGAAAGGGTTTCAATCTCCTGGTGATCTTCTCCTCTTTGTTCCATGAAAGTTTGTTCTACATTCATGTCAAAGAAAGTAGAACTAGTTCCCCCTCCAACTAAGATTGAACAATCCCTAGCACTCTTCTCCATGTTCAAGGATCCATAACCACCATAGTTCCCCATCTGCCCGTTAACAGCAATCATCACACCAGCAGAAGAAGCAGAAGCAGGTGCAGATGAATTGGCAACATTGTCATCACCAACAAGCCCTGATCTTTGCATGGGCACATGAACATCCGAAGTGGACCTCTTCTTCCGCTTCTCCCGAGCCCTTTGGTTCACGAACCAAAAATAGACGTTCTTGAACTCGATCTTGCCGTACCATTTCAGCTGGAGACAGATCCTCTGAATCTGCTCTATAGTTGGGGACCTAACTCCCTTATTGTAGAAAAGCTCCTTGAGGATTCTTATCTGATCTGTAGTGGGATTCCACCTGTTCCGCCCCCGCAGCATGTTAGCACTACTCCCGGCTGCTTTGTTGCTTCCTCCATCCTCGGTTGGTTGCTGGGTTTGTGGTTCCATTAGTGATGGGTTGAGAGAATGCAAGAATTGAAGAGTGATGATGATGAGTAATTAAGAAAGATTGCTGTTAGAAATATTCGAGTTGATGAAATGATTTCGGGATTGAAAATTTGGGTTTATAATGTGGAGGAAGATATAGGCATGCAAATATCCACCCTTGGATGGACGGTCAAAGAGGAGTCAAATCGATGTCAGTAAATCGAGATTAGTGATTCCAAATCTCGGGAAAAAAGGGACTAGCAGCATGGGAGGAGCGGTTTTTGAGGAGTTAGCTATTATTAAAGGATTAATAGCATGTGGGGAAACCGAACGGTTTTCGAGGAGGTAACTGTTCTTTTCACGAGATTATTTTTCACGACTGTTGTTTTTCAACGAGTGATTAGTGCCTTAAATCTCGGAAAAGAAGGAATTATTGGCGCTAAGAATTTTGAGTTGGGAGCCAGCAAGTGGATCCAAAAGATACATATTTTCTCAAAATCCTCACCGCGAGTCTCTTTTTTGACGCGGAGCATATTTTAAAAAAGTTCATATTATTTTCAATATACAACTATAGGGGCCTATATTTGGGGCCTTGCGAGACACAATTATTGGCTTCTCACGAATATTTGGATATCAGGATAAGAAAATATTATTGTATTCATAAAGTGGCTTTGCGGCCAAAAGCAGTACATTCATTACAAAGCCAAAAGTGGCTAGAATACAAAACAGGAATCTTCGGATTATCTTCTGAATCTTTTCTCAAGTGGAAGCAGCTATGGAATCCAACGTCGGGTTGAGCCGCGCCCCTTTACATGGAAGCGTCAAAGGAATACAACATAGGCTTGGCCAACACCATTATCCATGAGAAGGGGAGACTCCAGTGAAAGAAAATGGAGCCTCCAAGCCCCCTCAATTGGAAGCAGCTATGGAATCCAACGCCGGGTTGAGCCGCGCCATTATCTCCTGGAGGGGCAGAGAGTGAAGGAACCGAATATCAGCTTGAGTCTCTGCACCCCCTCTAGCCTTGGTAACCACCATTAGTTGGACGTGAAGTATAGGAACAACCATTCTGTGGCTTGAACCCATTCCTTTAAAGAGTCCAGCCCTTCTCATCCCTCCAAGATTCTATCAAGAAGAGAAAGAGGGAGAAGGAGGTGAGAACCAAAGCCCCTTCCATCTGGAGGGCACAACACGGGCCGGGTCCAGAAGGAAGGAAACAGAGGAGGAAAGACGAACCTCAGAGTGGCCGTCCTCCCTTTCTCCGTTTCGCTCCGTGTGTAGGATTATGACAAAGATGATCTCGCATGATCGTGGATCCCACACTCAGAGCCCCCTCGCGTTTCTAAACCAATCTGAAGCCTGGCATTGTTGTTACAGACTCCAGAAAGGACGAAACAAGGGGTTGCCTAAGATTACGCCATGAGGCCTAACTCAGGCTTAAGATTACGCCATAAAGCCTAAAATTTAGAGGCTAAAGGTCATTTCATGAGGGGAAGATTTGTGAAGAAGGAGAAAAAGAAGCAAGGATTGAAAGGCCATTTCTCGAATATTTCAGAAAAGTTGTTGTGAGTATTCCCTTCCTGAAATACAACTATTTATAGGGACTTCAGGCAAATCCCCACCCTTGGATGAAGCTCAATTTCAAAACCGATGTCAGTAAATCGAGCTTAGTAATTCCAAATCTCGGAAAAAAGGGACTAAGCAGCATGTGAGGAGCGGTTTTTGAGGAGTTAGCTATTATTAGAGGATTAATAGCATGTGGGGAAACCGAACGGTTTTCGAGGAGGTAACTGTTCTTTTCACGAGATTACCTCCTCACGACCGTTGTTTTTCAACGAGTGATTAATGCCTTAAATCTCGGAAAAGAAGGGATTAACAGCATGTGAGGGGACCGAACGGTTTTCGAGGGGGCCTACAGAGATTGGCCCGCAAAGCTCAATTTCAAGCAAAGTTCCTCCACGCGGAGTTTCGCCGCAATAGCACTTGCTTTGGCCTGAGTGGCCCGTTCTCTGAGATGGGTCAGGTTGCGGCCCATTTCTTCAGAAGCAGCCAGAGGTTCATCGAGTTGGGCTTCTTCTGTAGCAATCGCGTTTTCAACAAAGGCTAAACCGGTATGGAGGTCCTCGATCCGAAGTTTGAAGTCGGACCTTTGGATTTGTAATTCCCGCAGGCGGATGGTTCGCTCATTTAAAATACCGCGAGAGATGTCCATTTCTCGAGAGAGGCTATTCAAAGCCTCTCGAGTGTCGTGAGCCTGGGCGTTCGCGGCCGGTTGACGTTGGCGGGCCTCATCAAGTTCATTCAGCAGATCGTCAATGGCACTAAATTGCTGTAGGGTCAATGCCTTCTCCTGGCAAAGATACCTTAGGGCTTCCAAGACTCGCGGGAGGATGTCTGTCTCCAATACCTGAGGACCCAGATGTTCGTGAAGCACCATCTTAGCCTCATCCACAGCAGAAGGAGGAGTTATCTCCAACACCCTAATCAGTCTCTCGAATCTGGTGGGAGGAGGAGGAGGCAGCAGAGGCGCCACAGGATCACGAACCACCAATGCAAAAGGGTGGACAGCTTCCTCAGTTTCTTCATCTTCAATAGGTTGGTCTATCCCTTCAGCCGCGGGAGAATCTGGAAACTCAACTCGCGGCTCACCATGGGCAAGTGGAGCAGATTCAAGCACAGAGCCCTCAGCTTCGACGGTTGTCTCATTTGTTCGCGAGACTTGGGGGGCACCACCACCGTCAGTATCATTTTCCATCTCTGGGGCGACTGTCCCGCCGATAAGACCAGCAGCGTTTGCAGCCACCTCCTCGGTACAAACAGAATCCTGGTCAGGTTCAGAAATGTCAGAGAGCGGGGTTGGATCTAAAGGGAAATGGAAAGTATTGGCCAAACAGTGGCTTACCTCTCGAGCTGTCGGGTCAATATCTGGTACGTGGTCACCAAGAGGAAGAGGCCCCGCCTCATTCACCTCTTGAACCTCTAGTGCCGCGAGAATCTCTGTCGTCATCATTTCCTCATAAGCGGCAGAAGTCTCAGAGTGGCTTTCCACGCTTTCATCCTCCGAGGAGTCGTCATCGGAGATCGTTATTAGAATGGTAGGACCTTGCAGATGCTCTGTAGATGTGGGAGACGGAAGAGGCGCCACGGGGTTAGTTGATGCTTGAACTAGCGAGAGAGTTGGTTCTTCTGCAGTGGCTGAGGGTCCAGCCTCGCTTAGGCGAGAGGGATTAGTGGTCCTTTGACGGACCTGTCAAAAGATACATAGTGAAGATCCTGCCCAGATTCTAAAATTTAAATAGGATAAGACGGGGTCGGAGTTTACCAATCGCATTCCCAGAGGTTCGTCATCTTCAAAACTCTCTTCGACAAATTGAGCTCGATCGCGTTTGCAAGCAAAGACAGCAGTGGCCTGTACGAGAAAAGAGTCATAACTCAAAAAGGGGGGAAGCACCAAATATACAAGTTTGGGATCATTCTTAACTAAATTACCTCAGCGGGATCTTCATCATGCAAAGACTCTCCCTCAGAAGTCTCCTCTGCTATTGCCTTTCGTTTCCCGGCCTGAACAGAGGCTATCCTGCTCTGGGTAGTTTGCTGCAAAACACACTCAGGAATAAGAGCGGGAAAATCAACACAAGGAAAAGGAATGGTGAAGAAAGACAAAAACTTACTGTTGCCCTAGGCTCGTGGATTTGTATCCCTGGACGCGATGAGCGAGAAGGTAGAATAGGTCGCGGGGGTTGTGCTGCAGGGTTGGAGAAGCGCTCAAGAATCTTGCGGTCCTCCGGACCAGGAATACTCATGCCACGAAAGATCAGGACGAAGAGTTCGTCATGTGGCAGGTCCCAACAGTTCACGGACACTTCTTTCCACCAATCAGCATAATCTTCGTCGACATCGTTGAGGGGGTACAGCGCTCTGACCCAAGGGGGAATCACTATCAAAGTAAACTGACTCTGAAAAGGGACAGACCCAGGTGGGGCTAATCTCCGCCAAGAGGTGTAGTAATTGGCAGAATCAACCAGAGGCCAGGGTACCAACTGGGCCAACCCAAATTGGCGAGCGAAGTGGTTAGGGGCATAGAGCTCATAACTTACGCGGTCGGTGGCAAGACGAATATCCAAGCAGGAGATGGCGCGACGAAAGGCCAGGAGGGCTCTTTCGCTATGATCCCGTCCACTGGGCAGAAAGCCATCGTTAAGGGGAGGAGGGAAACTCCTAGAAAGGACTATTTTTGGGTCCGGCATCTCTCCCAGCAAGTACAAGTAAATAAAACACTCGGAGTAGGGAGGAGCTCGATACCTTACGTTGCGGCAAAGCCAGTTCCCCAAAAGGGAATCAACTGGAGGTTCCTTTGGAATATCACCGCGACGGAAGAGAGGGAAATAAATCTGCAGCCAAAAGGCAAGGATCCAGAAGGGACCACTAATTTCGGTATCGAAGGGGCGCATTACGGCTCTATAAAGGGAGCGATATAACGCACCTAATACAGGTTGCCCAAGGCCAACGCAAATACCATTGTAGAGAGCAGTGGCCAGAGAATTCCAGGGCCCAGTAGGTTTGTTGGAAGAAGTGCAAAAGATAAATTTGCAAAGCCAGAATTCCAGGAATGCGATACCTCCTGTATGGTCACGCTGGGTACAGTAATAGTCGCGCCAGAATGGGTAGGATCTGCTGTGATGCCCTCGACCAGCCATATCCATTCTCAAAGAAAATTGAATGCCATCAAACTGACCATGCACATAGGGGTCAAAGTCAATGGGCAACCCCGTGATGGTAAGAACATCCAGCAGAGTTATGCTCATCTGCCCAAACTGGAAGTCGAATGTATTGCTGGAGGTGTTCCAGAAGCAAAGAGCGGCGGCTAGCGGTGCAGGGCTAGTATTATGGGGAAGACAGAAGCATAGATCGATGGTTTGGGTGATACCCACCGCATCCCATCGGGCCAAATCTCTCGCTCGGACCTCCTGATACCAAACCTTTTCCTCGGGAGCGACGGTAGGCCAGAAGCCCACTTTCCTCCTTGGTCCCCAACTGCTAAAATCACCAGGCACCTGCCGAAGAGCCGCTATGGGACGGCGGATGGGAAGCGCATAATAGGCCATAGCATCATCTGGCAAACGATCGCGAGGTGTGGGACCCAGACTCGCTTGACTATCGCCGCCACCAAAGCCCATCAGTCGACTTCTCTCCTCTCCGGTCTGACTTCTACATCGAACACTCATGTTAGTCCGCCAGGTGAATGCGGCTTTCTCAGTGATTTCATCTGCCTGATCGATAACGAATGGTTTCTTGGATGCCATTTCTGGGTTGTGAGGAACACTTCTCCATTACACCTTGATTTATAGCTCAGATATTACTGGAGATTAATTTATTAGCTGGGCCAGTGAGTGGCCCTAGTTGATAATTAATGAGTCATTATTCCATTTTGAGAATCGCATCTAAGGCGACAGCGGAGATACTTCTCCATTACACTTTGATTTATAACTCAGATCTTTCTGGAGATTAATTTATTAGCTGGGCCAGTGAGTGGCCCTAGTTAATAATTAATGAATCATTATTCCATCTTGAGAATCGCATCTAAAGGCGACAGTGAAGATATTCCACCTTTTCCTACCACCGCAGGGCCAACATAGTGGCCTGAAGTTTTTAAATAAAACATGATTAAAACCGATGCGGGAAGTAGATACTAAAGTTGTAGCAGATACGGTGGTTTCACCTGGTCACACGTCATGATGTCGATAGCCATGATCTAATCATTTTCTTCGACATAAGACTCGCGAAGGATTAAATGACAGCAAATAGTTTGCTATTTTGCATCTTATTTCGCCAAGTACTATAGGCCTTGATCTAGCCAGGAAAGCGGCTTCAACACCTACATTTGAGAAAATCAACAGAGAGCCCGCAAACAAGGCAGATACATGTTGTTATACACATGGCGAAGCTACCACCAAGGAAGAGAAGGATACTCATTCGCGATCAAAAGCAGTCTCCTTCGCATGGGGGGCACGCTAAAGTTCTGATCTCCTACAACCTGCCCAAGTTTCGCCAGATCCATGGGGGGCAATAAAGTTGGCAAAGGAAGCGTCAGTTCATGACAAAGGCAATCCAGATTGTGGCATTCAAGCCTTATGACCTATTTAGAGGCCTATATGGAATCAGTCAAGCCAATAAAAGTGGCTTTTGGAGCAACAACATTATAAGAGCAGTGCTGATTCAAGACCTCTTCAGTCAAGACGAAGACCTTTGACTTCGAGGTCTGGGGGGCAATGTTTGGACCCAAAATGAGCATTTTGGTTTGACAAAGCGTGTCTTGGAGAAATTGAGCCAATATCAGTGGCTCACATATATATTTTCGATAAGTTCAAAAATATATTATTAAGAGGCTAAATAAGGCCTACCAAACATGGAAATGAAAAATCAACTTTAGCACATTTTCCTACTTCGGCTAGGAGAAAGCGAGCTAGACAAGAAATGAGGGATGACGGACTAACCATCCGAACTCCAAATGAGTTGAAACTTTCCAGATTAATTCTAGACATCCCATTGATCATTTCTTATGAAGAGTGCCAAAGCTCGTTCGGAGTGGAAAACCTTCAAACAAACAGTCCAATTTTCTGCAGAAGCAAAACTTGGAAACTGGACCTGTAAGAGGTCCAGCAGCATTTCTGGCCCAACCACATGGAAATAAATTCTGAAATTTTACCACAATAATCTACATTCATGGTGGATCATTTCATATGAAGAAATCGAAGGTTGAATCTGAGTTCTTAGTGGAGATAAAAATTGAGGGATAAGGGAGCAGAAAATGACTTAAACCTAACATTCCATTAGTGTTTAAGTGCTTGAACCTAACAATTCCATAAACTCATAAGTGCTCCATAAACTCATAAGTGCTCCATTATGATTTGTTTAAATGCCAAATAGTGTTGCTTGGTAGCCTATAAATAGAGGCTACAACATAGAACAATGGACTCATTCATACATCAAAACATCTCTAAGATGATCTAAGTTCTCTCTAGAGCAAACCTCTCTAAGAGCAACTCCTTTCCTTCTCTTTCTCTTATAGGTGATCACACTCCTAGTCCTAGTCTTCTCAGAAGCCGACTTTCAGTGCCACCAAACCCTCTGTCAACGTGCTTCGGTCCTAGTCTCCTCGGGAGCCGACGGTAGTGCCGCGACCACAACGGTTACAGAACCAGCCAAGCAAGGGTAACGCCCTAGCAACCCAGCCAAGCTAAAGTCACGCTTTAGCAAGTTCTCTCTACTTCCCAGTGGTTCTCGCTCTGCTCGATCTACAACATCGAGTATCGATTGTGATTTTCAAGAAGCTCAACAAAAGTCCTCGCCACGAGGCATAAAGAATCCCGCGACGAGGTTTGTGCTCTCCTCGTCTACAATCGCTTGATAGAAGTCAGGTCAAGGGACACCCCCGACGACCGCACCCAAACGGTGCTGGCACGCCCGCGCAGAAAAGAGACTGTTGACCAGCTGCAGCAAAATTGGAGCCAAACATTTTGGCACGCCCAGTGGGACAACATCAGAAGTTTTTCTCTTGAAGCACATTCAACCACCGGGCTTCAAAACAAACATTTTGGCACGCCCAGTGGGACCACACTAGAGTCTTTTTGTATTCGCCATCATTGGGATGCCAGGGGAAAATCTTTACCAAAAGAAATTCCTAAAGTGACAAGATGGCCAATGTTGCCACCACTGGCAATATTGACATTGATGACGAGTTCATTGATGACGAGTTCGAACCACTCATCATTCCACCAGATGCTGGCCTGGACGAGAGGCTTCGCATCCTTACAGTGCATAGTGAAAATTATGGGAAGCATCTGGCAGCTTCGATCGCAAAAAGGGAACAACGAATTCGCGAGTTGGAGCAGCGAATGAATCAGAATGCTCAGAAAGCTAAAGAGCAGTCACAAAAGCTTTTCTCGAGCAGAGACAAACAGACTGCCCAACCTGCCGCAAACATAACATCTGAGTTCACAACCTTGCGCAAGGAGGGTTCCATCTTGGCTACCCAAGTCGGTTCACAGCAAGGAGAATTGAAAAGTCAAGAATCTGCTCGCGAAGAGGTGGTTTCTGAGGTTGAATTGCTTACAGGTGGCGATAAACCTAAATGCTTTTCTGTTGAATCACAGCCTTACATAGAGGCTGTGCATGGAGAAGATGGTCAACAAAATTGTTCTTCTGACAATAAAATTGTCTCTGAACAAATACCTGATTTCTCCACTGACCCAGCCATATACGTGGCTACTGATCAGATACATGGGGGGCAAGATATTGCCCAGGTTCACCCCCTTGATAACCAAAAGCAGGTGCATAATCAATCTAATTATGATCTTGCTACTGGACGTCATGGCCATGCAAAGGGTCAAGAGCATGATCCACTTAATTATCAATCAAGGCATGGCCCACCTTACAATCATCAATTTTGCCTTGGCCATGCTACTGGACGTCATGATGAAGGTGGCCACAATCATGGCCAACTTAATTATCAATTAAGTTTTGGTCTAGAGAAGCCAATCTGTGGCTTTATTCATCAATTCAACTTGAATTTCTTCATCAGTGTTTCAAGGCCAAGCAGTGGCTTTGATATACATGGAGGATACATCTGCAACCCACCTTGCAAGAATGGCCAGAATAATTATTCTAGTGGCCAATTTTTACTTCGCGACTGCAAGTTTGAGTATCACCAGTACAAGTTAACTCTTGTTTACAATTATCAAGCTCCAAATTTCTTGCAAAAAGAATTTGTTTATGATACTACACAGCCCATAGAGGCGTCTCAATATGATGCCTGGAAAGTGGACAGAGGCAAACAAATACTTGATATGCCTATTTTTGAAGAAGAGATCAATTCACCACTCTTTGGTGACTCTAAGTATGATCTCAACATGGAGCCAATCTATGATGAATATGATGATAATTACAATTTGATTATTGGTTCCAAGAATCATATGCAGGAGTACAAGTTCTTTGAGGCTCTTGATCATGAGAATTTTTACCAACAAGTGGTTAAATATAATGGCCAATCTGTGGCTTATTCTGAAAACATCATGTCCTATGACATGGTAGTTGGCGACAAAGCTGATCTTGGGACATCCTTATCTCCAAAATTGCAATTGAAGATCATGCTTCGCCAACCAACAAGGATACTTGGGGGGCAAGATTACCCCTCTCACGAGCCAAATTCCTCCAAATTCTTCAACGCTAAGTATCTTTGTTCTTTTCCTACAAGCTCTCACAGGAGGGATTTTTACCCTACAAATTTTGATACATCGGAGCTTGGAGTGAAGCATAGATGGCCTCCCCCGTGATCTTGTAGAGGCGGCAAATGGTGGAAACACACCACTATTAAGAAGTTGAGGTTGGTAAGGGGTTGTGAATCATAACGGAATAGGTGAAGTCTCTTTTGTTAATATTGGCCTAAACTCCTTATTGGTGCCTAGTTCAGGTCCCTTAAGGTTAAGGGCGGCTTTTATTAACACTTGTTGAACTGTCTTCACACTTATGACCTTTCTCATCTTAGTAAGTATAGCCTATGTGAAATGGTGTCTAGAAAGGGGACAACGTTCATGACAGGTTTCTTGAATCCAGAAGTGCGTGCAAATGGGCCTAAACCACTAAGAGGGAGTAGCTCATGCCAAAATGGATTCTGCCTCTCTTGTTCGCCCTCCCCCACCTGGCCATTTCAGTAAGGTTGCCCAAATGATTTGAAAGAAAATTTGTGTCTAGGCGACTATACTTGGGCCGCATGTCTAAACCTTGATTCACACTGTCTTATTGAATTCAGCTACTTATTATTATTATTTTTTTTAAAAAAAATAAAAAAAAAAAATAAAAAAAAAAAAAATATATATATATATATATATATATAATTAGTGTGATCCAAAAAATTACGGAGGAGTCGTAGACAGTTTCTTCGCATAAGACATGGGGGACAATTCTAGTGTTCCTACACTCGCAAAGCCCATTCATGAAGGCTTGTTTTTGAATCCCATAATCATTTCTTCGCTACGCCTAGCAACACTAGGGGGGCAACACTACACTATACTAAGCCGAGTCAGCGGCTCCAGAAAATTTTTACAATACTAAGCCGAGTCAGCGGCTCCGGAAACTTTTTCCAGCTTTGCCCTCGCAGGAAAGGCTGAGCTCAAGGGAAGTGTGAGAGCCACCACCGTGACCGCCACCTCCATCGGAAGTAGTCTTCATGTTGCCAAAGATGTCCTCACCATGCACGAGAAACAGTGAAAGGGTTTCAATCTCCTGGTGATCTTCTCCTCTTTGTTCCATGAAAGTTTGTTCTACATTCATGTCAAAGAAAGTAGAACTAGTTCCCCCTCCAACTAAGATTGAACAATCCCTAGCACTCTTCTCCATGTTCAAGGATCCATAACCACCATAGTTCCCCATCTGCCCGTTAACAGCAATCATCACACCAGCAGAAGAAGCAGAAGCAGGTGCAGATGAATTGGCAACATTGTCATCACCAACAAGCCCTGATCTTTGCATGGGCACATGAACATCCGAAGTGGACCTCTTCTTCCGCTTCTCCCGAGCCCTTTGGTTCACGAACCAAAAATAGACGTTCTTCAACTCGATCTTGCCGTACCATTTCAGCTGGAGACAGATCCTCTGAATCTGCTCTATAGTTGGGGACCTAACTCCCTTATTGTAGAAAAGCTCCTTGAGGATTCTTATCTGATCTGTAGTGGGATTCCACCTGTTCCGCCCCCGCAGCATGTTAGCACTACTCCCGGCTGCTTTGTTGCTTCCTCCATCCTCGGTTGGTTGCTGGGTTTGTGGTTCCATTAGTGATGGGTTGAGAGAATGCAAGAATTGAAGAGTGATGATGATGAGTAATTAAGAAAGATTGCTGTTAGAAATATTCGAGTTGATGAAATGATTTCGGGATTGAAAATTTGGGTTTATAATGTGGAGGAAGATATAGGCATGCAAATATCCACCCTTGGATGGACGGTCAAAGAGGAGTCAAATCGATGTCAGTAAATCGAGATTAGTGATTCCAAATCTCGGGAAAAAAGGGACTAGCAGCATGGGAGGAGCGGTTTTTGAGGAGTTAGCTATTATTAAAGGATTAATAGCATGTGGGGAAACCGAACGGTTTTCGAGGAGGTAACTGTTCTTTTCACGAGATTATTTTTCACGACTGTTGTTTTTCAACGAGTGATTAGTGCCTTAAATCTCGGAAAAGAAGGAATTATTGGCGCTAAGAATTTTGAGTTGGGAGCCAGCAAGTGGATCCAAAAGATACATATTTTCTCAAAATCCTCACCGCGAGTCTCTTTTTTGACGCGGAGCATATTTTAAAAAAGTTCATATTATTTTCAATATACAACTATAGGGGCCTATATTTGGGGCCTTGCGAGACACAATTATTGGCTTCTCACGAATATTTGGATATCAGGATAAGAAAATATTATTGTATTCATAAAGTGGCTTTGCGGCCAAAAGCAGTACATTCATTACAAAGCCAAAAGTGGCTAGAATACAAAACAGGAATCTTCGGATTATCTTCTGAATCTTTTCTCAAGTGGAAGCAGCTATGGAATCCAACGTCGGGTTGAGCCGCGCCCCTTTACATGGAAGCGTCAAAGGAATACAACATAGGCTTGGCCAACACCATTATCCATGAGAAGGGGAGACTCCAGTGAAAGAAAATGGAGCCTCCAAGCCCCCTCAATTGGAAGCAGCTATGGAATCCAACGCCGGGTTGAGCCGCGCCATTATCTCCTGGAGGGGCAGAGAGTGAAGGAACCGAATATCAGCTTGAGTCTCTGCACCCCCTCTAGCCTTGGTAACCACCATTAGTTGGACGTGAAGTATAGGAACAACCATTCTGTGGCTTGAACCCATTCCTTTAAAGAGTCCAGCCCTTCTCATCCCTCCAAGATTCTATCAAGAAGAGAAAGAGGGAGAAGGAGGTGAGAACCAAAGCCCCTTCCATCTGGAGGGCACAACACGGGCCGGGTCCAGAAGGAAGGAAACAGAGGAGGAAAGACGAACCTCAGAGTGGCCGTCCTCCCTTTCTCCGTTTCGCTCCGTGTGTAGGATTATGACAAAGATGATCTCGCATGATCGTGGATCCCACACTCAGAGCCCCCTCGCGTTTCTAAACCAATCTGAAGCCTGGCATTGTTGTTACAGACTCCAGAAAGGACGAAACAAGGGGTTGCCTAAGATTACGCCATGAGGCCTAACTCAGGCTTAAGATTACGCCATAAAGCCTAAAATTTAGAGGCTAAAGGTCATTTCATGAGGGGAAGATTTGTGAAGAAGGAGAAAAAGAAGCAAGGATTGAAAGGCCATTTCTCGAATATTTCAGAAAAGTTGTTGTGAGTATTCCCTTCCTGAAATACAACTATTTATAGGGACTTCAGGCAAATCCCCACCCTTGGATGAAGCTCAATTTCAAAACCGATGTCAGTAAATCGAGCTTAGTAATTCCAAATCTCGGAAAAAAGGGACTAAGCAGCATGTGAGGAGCGGTTTTTGAGGAGTTAGCTATTATTAGAGGATTAATAGCATGTGGGGAAACCGAACGGTTTTCGAGGAGGTAACTGTTCTTTTCACGAGATTACCTCCTCACGACCGTTGTTTTTCAACGAGTGATTAATGCCTTAAATCTCGGAAAAGAAGGGATTAACAGCATGTGAGGGGACCGAACGGTTTTCGAGGGGGCCTACAGAGATTGGCCCGCAAAGCTCAATTTCAAGCAAAGTTCCTCCACGCGGAGTTTCGCCGCAATAGCACTTGCTTTGGCCTGAGTGGCCCGTTCTCTGAGATGGGTCAGGTTGCGGCCCATTTCTTCAGAAGCAGCCAGAGGTTCATCGAGTTGGGCTTCTTCTGTAGCAATCGCGTTTTCAACAAAGGCTAAACCGGTATGGAGGTCCTCGATCCGAAGTTTGAAGTCGGACCTTTGGATTTGTAATTCCCGCAGGCGGATGGTTCGCTCATTTAAAATACCGCGAGAGATGTCCATTTCTCGAGAGAGGCTATTCAAAGCCTCTCGAGTGTCGTGAGCCTGGGCGTTCGCGGCCGGTTGACGTTGGCGGGCCTCATCAAGTTCATTCAGCAGATCGTCAATGGCACTAAATTGCTGTAGGGTCAATGCCTTCTCCTGGCAAAGATACCTTAGGGCTTCCAAGACTCGCGGGAGGATGTCTGTCTCCAATACCTGAGGACCCAGATGTTCGTGAAGCACCATCTTAGCCTCATCCACAGCAGAAGGAGGAGTTATCTCCAACACCCTAATCAGTCTCTCGAATCTGGTGGGAGGAGGAGGAGGCAGCAGAGGCGCCACAGGATCACGAACCACCAATGCAAAAGGGTGGACAGCTTCCTCAGTTTCTTCATCTTCAATAGGTTGGTCTATCCCTTCAGCCGCGGGAGAATCTGGAAACTCAACTCGCGGCTCACCATGGGCAAGTGGAGCAGATTCAAGCACAGAGCCCTCAGCTTCGACGGTTGTCTCATTTGTTCGCGAGACTTGGGGGGCACCACCACCGTCAGTATCATTTTCCATCTCTGGGGCGACTGTCCCGCCGATAAGACCAGCAGCGTTTGCAGCCACCTCCTCGGTACAAACAGAATCCTGGTCAGGTTCAGAAATGTCAGAGAGCGGGGTTGGATCTAAAGGGAAATGGAAAGTATTGGCCAAACAGTGGCTTACCTCTCGAGCTGTCGGGTCAATATCTGGTACGTGGTCACCAAGAGGAAGAGGCCCCGCCTCATTCACCTCTTGAACCTCTAGTGCCGCGAGAATCTCTGTCGTCATCATTTCCTCATAAGCGGCAGAAGTCTCAGAGTGGCTTTCCACGCTTTCATCCTCCGAGGAGTCGTCATCGGAGATCGTTATTAGAATGGTAGGACCTTGCAGATGCTCTGTAGATGTGGGAGACGGAAGAGGCGCCACGGGGTTAGTTGATGCTTGAACTAGCGAGAGAGTTGGTTCTTCTGCAGTGGCTGAGGGTCCAGCCTCGCTTAGGCGAGAGGGATTAGTGGTCCTTTGACGGACCTGTCAAAAGATACATAGTGAAGATCCTGCCCAGATTCTAAAATTTAAATAGGATAAGACGGGGTCGGAGTTTACCAATCGCATTCCCAGAGGTTCGTCATCTTCAAAACTCTCTTCGACAAATTGAGCTCGATCGCGTTTGCAAGCAAAGACAGCAGTGGCCTGTACGAGAAAAGAGTCATAACTCAAAAAGGGGGGAAGCACCAAATATACAAGTTTGGGATCATTCTTAACTAAATTACCTCAGCGGGATCTTCATCATGCAAAGACTCTCCCTCAGAAGTCTCCTCTGCTATTGCCTTTCGTTTCCCGGCCTGAACAGAGGCTATCCTGCTCTGGGTAGTTTGCTGCAAAACACACTCAGGAATAAGAGCGGGAAAATCAACACAAGGAAAAGGAATGGTGAAGAAAGACAAAAACTTACTGTTGCCCTAGGCTCGTGGATTTGTATCCCTGGACGCGATGAGCGAGAAGGTAGAATAGGTCGCGGGGGTTGTGCTGCAGGGTTGGAGAAGCGCTCAAGAATCTTGCGGTCCTCCGGACCAGGAATACTCATGCCACGAAAGATCAGGACGAAGAGTTCGTCATGTGGCAGGTCCCAACAGTTCACGGACACTTCTTTCCACCAATCAGCATAATCTTCGTCGACATCGTTGAGGGGGTACAGCGCTCTGACCCAAGGGGGAATCACTATCAAAGTAAACTGACTCTGAAAAGGGACAGACCCAGGTGGGGCTAATCTCCGCCAAGAGGTGTAGTAATTGGCAGAATCAACCAGAGGCCAGGGTACCAACTGGGCCAACCCAAATTGGCGAGCGAAGTGGTTAGGGGCATAGAGCTCATAACTTACGCGGTCGGTGGCAAGACGAATATCCAAGCAGGAGATGGCGCGACGAAAGGCCAGGAGGGCTCTTTCGCTATGATCCCGTCCACTGGGCAGAAAGCCATCGTTAAGGGGAGGAGGGAAACTCCTAGAAAGGACTATTTTTGGGTCCGGCATCTCTCCCAGCAAGTACAAGTAAATAAAACACTCGGAGTAGGGAGGAGCTCGATACCTTACGTTGCGGCAAAGCCAGTTCCCCAAAAGGGAATCAACTGGAGGTTCCTTTGGAATATCACCGCGACGGAAGAGAGGGAAATAAATCTGCAGCCAAAAGGCAAGGATCCAGAAGGGACCACTAATTTCGGTATCGAAGGGGCGCATTACGGCTCTATAAAGGGAGCGATATAACGCACCTAATACAGGTTGCCCAAGGCCAACGCAAATACCATTGTAGAGAGCAGTGGCCAGAGAATTCCAGGGCCCAGTAGGTTTGTTGGAAGAAGTGCAAAAGATAAATTTGCAAAGCCAGAATTCCAGGAATGCGATACCTCCTGTATGGTCACGCTGGGTACAGTAATAGTCGCGCCAGAATGGGTAGGATCTGCTGTGATGCCCTCGACCAGCCATATCCATTCTCAAAGAAAATTGAATGCCATCAAACTGACCATGCACATAGGGGTCAAAGTCAATGGGCAACCCCGTGATGGTAAGAACATCCAGCAGAGTTATGCTCATCTGCCCAAACTGGAAGTCGAATGTATTGCTGGAGGTGTTCCAGAAGCAAAGAGCGGCGGCTAGCGGTGCAGGGCTAGTATTATGGGGAAGACAGAAGCATAGATCGATGGTTTGGGTGATACCCACCGCATCCCATCGGGCCAAATCTCTCGCTCGGACCTCCTGATACCAAACCTTTTCCTCGGGAGCGACGGTAGGCCAGAAGCCCACTTTCCTCCTTGGTCCCCAACTGCTAAAATCACCAGGCACCTGCCGAAGAGCCGCTATGGGACGGCGGATGGGAAGCGCATAATAGGCCATAGCATCATCTGGCAAACGATCGCGAGGTGTGGGACCCAGACTCGCTTGACTATCGCCGCCACCAAAGCCCATCAGTCGACTTCTCTCCTCTCCGGTCTGACTTCTACATCGAACACTCATGTTAGTCCGCCAGGTGAATGCGGCTTTCTCAGTGATTTCATCTGCCTGATCGATAACGAATGGTTTCTTGGATGCCATTTCTGGGTTGTGAGGAACACTTCTCCATTACACCTTGATTTATAGCTCAGATATTACTGGAGATTAATTTATTAGCTGGGCCAGTGAGTGGCCCTAGTTGATAATTAATGAGTCATTATTCCATTTTGAGAATCGCATCTAAGGCGACAGCGGAGATACTTCTCCATTACACTTTGATTTATAGCTCAGATCTTTCTGGAGATTAATTTATTAGCTGGGCCAGTGAGTGGCCCTAGTTAATAATTAATGAATCATTATTCCATCTTGAGAATCGCATCTAAAGGCGACAGTGAAGATATTCCACCTTTTCCTACCACCGCAGGGCCAACATAGTGGCCTGAAGTTTTTAAATAAAACATGATTAAAACCGATGCGGGAAGTAGATACTAAAGTTGTAGCAGATACGGTGGTTTCACCTGGTCACACGTCATGATGTCGATAGCCATGATCTAATCATTTTCTTCGACATAAGACTCGCGAAGGATTAAATGACAGCAAATAGTTTGCTATTTTGCATCTTATTTCGCCAAGTACTATAGGCCTTGATCTAGCCAGGAAAGCGGCTTCAACACCTACATTTGAGAAAATCAACAGAGAGCCCGCAAACAAGGCAGATACATGTTGTTATACACATGGCGAAGCTACCACCAAGGAAGAGAAGGATACTCATTCGCGATCAAAAGCAGTCTCCTTCGCATGGGGGGCACGCTAAAGTTCTGATCTCCTACAACCTGCCCAAGTTTCGCCAGATCCATGGGGGGCAATAAAGTTGGCAAAGGAAGCGTCAGTTCATGACAAAGGCAATCCAGATTGTGGCATTCAAGCCTTATGACCTATTTAGAGGCCTATATGGAATCAGTCAAGCCAATAAAAGTGGCTTTTGGAGCAACAACATTATAAGAGCAGTGCTGATTCAAGACCTCTTCAGTCAAGACGAAGACCTTTGACTTCGAGGTCTGGGGGGCAATGTTTGGACCCAAAATGAGCATTTTGGTTTGACAAAGCGTGTCTTGGAGAAATTGAGCCAATATCAGTGGCTCACATATATATTTTCGATAAGTTCAAAAATATATTATTAAGAGGCTAAATAAGGCCTACCAAACATGGAAATGAAAAATCAACTTTAGCACATTTTCCTACTTCGGCTAGGAGAAAGCGAGCTAGACAAGAAATGAGGGATGACGGACTAACCATCCGAACTCCAAATGAGTTGAAACTTTCCAGATTAATTCTAGACATCCCATTGATCATTTCTTATGAAGAGTGCCAAAGCTCGTTCGGAGTGGAAAACCTTCAAACAAACAGTCCAATTTTCTGCAGAAGCAAAACTTGGAAACTGGACCTGTAAGAGGTCCAGCAGCATTTCTGGCCCAACCACATGGAAATAAATTCTGAAATTTTACCACAATAATCTACATTCATGGTGGATCATTTCATATGAAGAAATCGAAGGTTGAATCTGAGTTCTTAGTGGAGATAAAAATTGAGGGATAAGGGAGCAGAAAATGACTTAAACCTAACATTCCATTAGTGTTTAAGTGCTTGAACCTAACAATTCCATAAACTCATAAGTGCTCCATAAACTCATAAGTGCTCCATTATGATTTGTTTAAATGCCAAATAGTGTTGCTTGGTAGCCTATAAATAGAGGCTACAACATAGAACAATGGACTCATTCATACATCAAAACATCTCTAAGATGATCTAAGTTCTCTCTAGAGCAAACCTCTCTAAGAGCAACTCCTTTCCTTCTCTTTCTCTTATAGGTGATCACACTCCTAGTCCTAGTCTTCTCAGAAGCCGACTTTCAGTGCCACCAAACCCTCTGTCAACGTGCTTCGGTCCTAGTCTCCTCGGGAGCCGACGGTAGTGCCGCGACCACAACGGTTACAGAACCAGCCAAGCAAGGGTAACGCCCTAGCAACCCAGCCAAGCTAAAGTCACGCTTTAGCAAGTTCTCTCTACTTCCCAGTGGTTCTCGCTCTGCTCGATCTACAACATCGAGTATCGATTGTGATTTTCAAGAAGCTCAACAAAAGTCCTCGCCACGAGGCATAAAGAATCCCGCGACGAGGTTTGTGCTCTCCTCGTCTACAATCGCTTGATAGAAGTCAGGTCAAGGGACACCCCCGACGACCGCACCCAAACGGTGCTGGCACGCCCGCGCAGAAAAGAGACTGTTGACCAGCTGCAGCAAAATTGGAGCCAAACATTTTGGCACGCCCAGTGGGACAACATCAGAAGTTTTTCTCTTGAAGCACATTCAACCACCGGGCTTCAAAACAAACATTTTGGCACGCCCAGTGGGACCACACTAGAGTCTTTTTGTATTCGCCATCATTGGGATGCCAGGGGAAAATCTTTACCAAAAGAAATTCCTAAAGTGACAAGATGGCCAATGTTGCCACCACTGGCAATATTGACATTGATGACGAGTTCATTGATGACGAGTTCGAACCACTCATCATTCCACCAGATGCTGGCCTGGACGAGAGGCTTCGCATCCTTACAGTGCATAGTGAAAATTATGGGAAGCATCTGGCAGCTTCGATCGCAAAAAGGGAACAACGAATTCGCGAGTTGGAGCAGCGAATGAATCAGAATGCTCAGAAAGCTAAAGAGCAGTCACAAAAGCTTTTCTCGAGCAGAGACAAACAGACTGCCCAACCTGCCGCAAACATAACATCTGAGTTCACAACCTTGCGCAAGGAGGGTTCCATCTTGGCTACCCAAGTCGGTTCACAGCAAGGAGAATTGAAAAGTCAAGAATCTGCTCGCGAAGAGGTGGTTTCTGAGGTTGAATTGCTTACAGGTGGCGATAAACCTAAATGCTTTTCTGTTGAATCACAGCCTTACACAGAGGCTGTGCATGGAGAAGATGGTCAACAAAATTGTTCTTCTGACAATAAAATTGTCTCTGAACAAATACCTGATTTCTCCACTGACCCAGCCATATACGTGGCTACTGATCAGATACATGGGGGGCAAGATATTGCCCAGGTTCACCCCCTTGATAACCAAAAGCAGGTGCATAATCAATCTAATTATGATCTTGCTACTGGACGTCATGGCCATGCAAAGGGTCAACTCCTTTCCTTCTCTTTCTCCTATAGGTGATCACACTCCTAGTCCTAGTCTTCTCAGAAGCCGACTTTCAGTGCCACCAAACCCTCTGTCAACGTGCTTCGGTCCTAGTCTCCTCGGGAGCCGACGGTAGTGCCGCGACCACAACGGTTACAGAACCAGCCAAGCAAGGGTAACGCCCTAGCAACCCAGCCAAGCTAAAGTCACGCTTTAGCAAGTTCTCTCTACTTCCCAGTGGTTCTCGCTCTGCTCGATCTACAACATCGAGTATCGATTGTGATTTTCAAGAAGCTCAACAAAATTCCTCGCCACGAGGCATAAAGAATCCCGCGACGAGGTTTGTGCTCTCCTCGTCTACAATCGCTTGATAGAAGTCAGGTCAAGGGACACCCCCGACGACCGCACCCAAACGGTGCTGGCACGCCCGCGCAGAAAAGAGACTGTTGACCAGCTGCAGCAAAATTGGAGCCAAACACAAACTTTTTTTTTTCTTTCCTTCTGCCCCATTACTTAAAAAAAAAAAAAAAAAAAACTGATTTGGGCACCCATGTCTTCACCGGCCATTTTACAAAGACTCCGGTTGCAGCCGTAAAACTGATAAATCTTGAAAACGGCCAGAACATATTAATCTCGACTCCGGTTGACCATTTTGCCCACAATTCCAGTCATTTTGCAACGACTCCGGTTGACCATTTGCCTTCACACTGATTTGACTCCGATTGCAACGACTCCGGTTGCAGCACGGGACCGGAGATACAATCAAGCTGCGATTTCCGTGATGATCAGTCGCCGACGAGAGAGACAGAAGCAAATCGAAGACGTACCCGATTCTACTGGCGGTCGTCGACTCCTTCAGAAGGTCCAGCCCGGCCTTGCCGAGCTTCTCAGTGACGAGGACCGTCGGCTTGGCGTCGAGCCTGGCCGCAGAGAGCACGACGACGAGTTTCGGCGCGGCGATGGCTAGAGCCGGCGTCGTGGACGTCCTGCTAGAGGGAGGGAGGGAGGGAGAGAGAGATCCAGAGTCGTCTGGAGAGAGAGAGAGAGAGAGAGAGTCTGAGAGGAGAGAGATCAATGAGTTTATATTTAATTAATAGGGGCAAAACTGACAATAGATGTTCGATTGGGTAAATGAGGTTAAAAAACTCTTAGTGGAGTAAGTGGACAATTTTTAAGCTGAAATTAGGTAAGTGGTCACGGCCCCTAGATTTAGACCTTTCTTTTTTCCGTTTGTAGATTGATTACTTTAGTCACTATCCTTATAAACCCTAAAGTTCTAGATCAGTCACTAGTTCTGCATGTTTACATTCATTATTTTCTTTTCTATATTGTTTCGAGTTGGTTTGGTTGTTTGGCTTCTTTTTGTTATGAAGCTGATAACTTGATTGTATTTCTTTTAGTTGTTTAGGGACTGCAGATCCAAAAATCCAATACACTGAATTTGTTTAGTTGAATTGGTTTGGATTTTTGGATTCTCTCTACGTATAGAACTCAATGTTTTGATAAGGAATTTTCGCTCGTTGAACTTTTGGGAGTGATGTAGATTCTGGTAATTGGAATTTTCGGTTAATTGTTTTCTGAGATGTTTTTGTCATCTGTATTGGTTGCTTTATCTACTACTGTTACATAGTGGTGATAATTGGGCAGCCATGGTATTCTAGGTTGCATGAATTTTTATTGTATAAATTCTATCCCAAATGACTACCGACTTTTCAAATAATCTGAATAATCTGAAAATAGACCTTTTTAATCAGCCTGAACCTTTTGATATTGCTCACCTACCTTTCACCTGCTTTTGGCTTTAACAAAAATTTCCTAAACCATTTTATGTTCCTATTTGAATTTCTCAATTTTAGCATTGTGAGAATAGCTATCGTCAACTTTGTGCAGAACTGGATTGATAACTGTCAACCTACGGTTTTGGACAGAGTTTGTATTACATTTTCTCGGCCTGGAAACTTCCCTGTGGTTGTAGAAGAGTGCATCAGATTTCCTATTTTGTGTGGAGTTAAGGTTCTCCGGCTTGACTTCTCTGATCCACCATGGGGTGATGAAGTTTTACTTGGCAATCATCCTGAACCTTCATTTGTTCTGTCTCAATTAGTTTATGAACATGGGGTTCTTCAATCTCTTACCCTCTTTTCTTGCAACTTCAATGTGGCTGAGATGATCAACTTTGGTCTCTTGAAGAGTATTGCTCTGAGTTGGGAAACTTGAATTCAGAAAAGAATTTGGGACTTAGGGTCTAGAGTTTGTAATTTTCAGTGGTTTTAGTTCGACTCACAATCAAATGTCCTCAGAAGTATAGGTGCCTATCTGATGCAGTGTTTCATGTTTTCTATTTTGTAGGTTTCGAGCAGCTGATTCTTAAGGTCAGTTTCTGTGATTCACTGAATTTTTACTAAATTTGTTGTTTCTTAGATGACATGTGGAGCCAAAATATTTTTCTCTTACATGGCTTGTATGATATGGAACAGGATCTGAAATGCAGACAGTATCAGAGGGGAGCTCAAATGGGATTGATGCTTCTGAACTCTCGTTGGAGCTAAAATCAAATGGACAAGTTGTGGATGAAAGTCTGTTGAAAGATAGCAAGATGGATGACGTGAGTGAAGTATAGATAGATGGCTCAATGCAGAAGTCAGGAATGGAATGTCAGGTGTCTGTACCAAAGTCAGCTTCAGATATCATTATGATTTCAGAACTTATGGAAGAATCTAATGTAGGGATCTCAGCTGAGGATAAGGGTAAGTGACATTGGATTTTATTTGTTATTGTAACAAGGATCCTTATGCTTATTATTTTAACTTCAATTTGTTTCCTTTTATTGAACTTCTTTGAATCTCACTGTGGTTGCTTACTGCAGAACCTCATTGTGAAGAAGCACAAGATCTGGTAATTGCTATTTTGTTTCTATCGCACTGTCTTGATCTGAAGAAGCACATTTGTATGAGTTTATCCACATAAGTAAGTTTTTGTCTCTGGTGTTGTATGAAAGTTCAGTGTTTTAATTTGATGGACTATGGTATTGGTTTTTAATAAGCTTTAGAAACTAGAAAGATAAATCACTTCTCTAAACTAATATGTTCTGTCAAAGTTCACATGAATATACCTGAATAAGTTTATCCATATAAGAAAAGGTTTTGTCTTTGATGCTGTATGAAAGTCTAATACAATTTTTTTTTTCTTTTGAAAGGAAAAGTAATTGAAAGTTTAATACTATACTTTCATTGCCTGTGGTAAATGGCGTTTTGCATCATCAATAAGGTTGTTCTATTGTTTACTGTGTCGATGGAAATACAATAAAAACAAGTATATGTGGTACATGGATAATCAATAGTTCATACAATGTCTATGGAAACTCTATTAATTAGTAGTATTTTTATTTGATTGTGTAGCTTGCCACTGAAGAGATCGTTGAGACAGCTGAGGCCGAGTCAGGATTCGTTAGTGTTGGTTATGTTGCCAATGTCCATGGGCTTCAAGGAGAGATTCGTGTGAAACCTAGCACTGACTTTCCTGAATTGCGGTTTGCTGAGGTAAAACAATCAAACTGATGTGCAAAGTTTCCTTGAATATTATAATTTACTTTATTGCTAATTTGATGTTTACGTATTAGCCTGGAAGAAGATGGTTGCGACAACAAATATGAGGCCAAGACAGAGTTGAAGAAGTTGAGCTGCTGGAGGGATGAAGAGGACATCCTGGCCAAAAGCGTTGGATACTCAGATTGAGAGGAATTAACAACGACCAGGTGACGTTCTTGTGGCCTACTGTAATTTCTGTTTTTTGTTGGTCATGTATTCACAGAGTTAGTACTCACCAATGAATTTGAAGACGTTTATAAGAGGAGAAGGATGCGTCCAAGAACATCCTCGCTTTCTCTTCAATTCTCATTAGGCTGATAATGTATTTTGGTCTTAGAGTAGTGTTTTTTTCCCTTACATTTCTCAACTACTATTTTATGTTCGGATTTGTTTATCCTGACATAAGCCAATCATCCATTGGAATTGGATTAGGTTTATTTTCAGTATTCTGAATCGAGGAGTGTGTGTTTATATGAGAAGGAACTGATTCAGGTGGATTTTTGCGAGAAAATTTTGGAATTGGAAAGTAATAGGTAAACTTTGATATTTGAGTTTGGGCCTATAGGAATGTACATGCGTTTTAGATACACTGAAGAACAAAACATGATGAGCACCTCCTCTGGAGCTTTCCCTAATAATACTACTGCTTACACAATTTGTGGCATCAATGTTGCTTCTGTATTTATTAAAAGCAACAGTCTTTTTAATGACTGGTTTGGTAAGATTTAGGTTATGGTTGCATTTGAAACCTATAAACAAAGATTGGCAGGGTAGGGCTTGGGTCTGACACATTTGGTGCAAATTCCTTCATGTTTTTTGCATGCCTCCATTTTTCGCTGAATAGTATATATGTTGTACGCAACGAAATGCATTTCTTGGGTTAAGAGTGGAAATTTAAAACATACTAACCGTTTGACACTTTCTTATCTCAAATTTAGGGTAAGCTAAGTAACTTCAAATTTTTTGCCCGGTGAACTTATTTATATATGATTACTGTTAGCTTATCTCCTGCTTATCAACGAACTCTTAGCGCTTATCACCTTCCCGATCTGATCCTTGATTCATTGGCAATAATAACTGTCTTTTTTTTTTTTTTGTAACTCATGCAATTTAAGGGTTTCTTGGTGACTTGGAAACTATATGAGCTTCGTTTTTTGTGGTGCGTATTCATTGTTTGGGGCAATATATTTATGTTTGGTCTGCCAGACCGTGTTCTTTTTGAAGTATTTCCAGTGAACCCAGAAGCTGAGGACTGCCAGCCAAGATTACGGAGACAACTAGAAGATGTTGATCTGTAGAATTTGAAGACAAAAAGCTCAGCTAGCAAGATGTTGCAGTTTTAATAAGTTTTTTTTTTTTACTTTCTTTCTCTATTGAATTCATTGATTAACAAAAACATACAGTACTACAAATATAGATGTGCATAAGAAAGCTACAGTTCTCTGCCCAAAAGCTTAATTAATCTACACCTAACATAAAATAAAAAATCGAATCCCAAAAAATCGAGGCCCAAAAGCCCAACTACAATCACGTAGAGCTACAAAGAGAGTAGCTGTCATGGCTTCTAACCACCAAACTGCAGAGAGAATAACATCGGCCAAGCCTTCACTTCTAGATGCCAGAGGTTTATCCACCATCATTCTTCATACCCGAATAGCTTGCACAGGAAGGACAAATGTACTACCGCAGTTGAGCAACACCACGCCATTGGTCAGGCAATGTAAGTGTCTGTTCGGCAGCTATTCCTAGGTGTAGAGTTAGGATAGACCCAGGTCGAGAAAGGTTGTGATGGCAGGATTGTGAAAAAAGAAAGCGATGGGATAGAAGATGAAAGGCGAGGTTGTATGAGGATGAGAGAAAAGATAGTAAATCTAGGCATTTGGATAGGAATTGGATCAAAGCAAATAATGAAAGGAGACATAGAGCCTCCCCTCTGAGACAAAGCTCAGTGAAAACTCACCACAGAGGGTGGAGGAGACGCTGTCGACTCTCAAAACTGTAGAGAGAGATGGAAAAGTACACTTTCACGTGGATTTCATGGGCAAGTATGAGCTTGGATCATTTAAATTTTGTTGCTGGACCAGCTTTTGCAATCTGTAAAATAATAACAATTTTAGTTATATCACATATCCAGTCTGTAATTTATTATGTATAAAATTTAGAAAGCAAAGAAATCTGCAGCATCGCGCAGGTCTTTACACTAGTGTAAACCCATTAACTCATGTTTTTCGTTTCATCTAAACACATCTTGGTTCTTCTCTTTGTCAAACTTAAAACCGAACATAAAAGAGGTTAAAGTAGAAATTAAATCTGCCCAGCAGCATCCGGTTCTCATGCTAGTAACATGTTAAACATGATACAGCTAAGACGATTCGACCATAATCACCAAACCGAATTAACCACTGACACAATGTTGGACACAAATCCATCAGAAACCCATGATCACAGTCCATATGAAATGAAACATAACATTCAAGAGGGTATCTGATTGTGCTGGTTTTCGGGATCGACATCTATTACAGAGGATTTTAACATTTTGCAAATAGATCTTTAATTTAGTGCTCTCAGTACTTTCATTTTGTATTATGCAGGTCAATTGTAGTCATAGACGATGTCTTCTGCATTTTCATTGGGACTTTGAGAACACTTCTGACCTGAGACGGGTCAGAGACGATACTATATGGCCTTCCAAGGCAAGCAATAGAAGCCTTGGTTGTGGTTGAAGTCTATATATAAAGTCCTAAGAGATCGAGCATCTTACCCTCCTGATCAAGTCATCAAAGATCTGCAAGGAAAAATTTCATTTATCCTCTTCGATGCTAGATCTGGTACCCATTTCGCAGCCAAGGTGCGTTACTAAGCGGACTTAACAGTGAAATATAGATCACTAGTTCCTTTTGGAAGTTTAAGATTTATCTATCTATAATACAAATATTGCATGCTAGGACCGATCGAGATGGAAGCGTTGAACTTCGCTGGTGGGTTGTGGACAGAATGCAACTGCTGTCAAGGAAGAAGACTACTAGGTGAGTACGACACTGAAGTTAATTTATCATCACAGCCTGCTAGTGAGAACTATATATCAAGTGTATATATCTCTATCTGGGAACTGACAGATAGAAAGTTTATTGATATGTGTATTTCTTAAATGCTTCCTTACATCTTTTAATTCTCAGGCATGTTCTTATTGAGCTATAAATTAGCTGCTTAGAGACCAGGGTTTATTTATCTTATAGAATTATATATCAATACTGATCTGGCTAGCCTGATTCTGGTGCTGCTGCGACATTGCTTGATTCATCATCTTTAAGATAACAGTCTTGTGGTGGCTGCCCATCACAAAATGGTGGATTTCTTGGAATCGGCAACGCAGTAGTGGCAGTACTACCTCCGCCTCCTTGGCCGCTTCCATGTCCACCCAAGACAAACTTTTCTGGTTGATCCAACAGGTTGTCGGGGTGACAAATTCTGAATGGAGGACATTCTGGTATATTTCTAATAGCAGAGACAACTTCCAAGCTAAGGATTAGCAAAAAAGCTATGCACGGCCACTTTGGTGTTACCATCTTTATCTATTTGTTGTATCTCGCTCTGTACATTAAGTGGTTTATATAGCACGCCGCAGAGAGTCTGTTCCATCATAAATAGCCATCAAATTGGCAGTTTGATGAGTGAGGCACAAAGCAAGCCTATGCGTTTTGTTATGGAAACCTGGTTCATGATACATCTTGTGACCAGAGAATTACGTGTACGTTGTTAATTCCGAGTATTCATGTACCAAACCATTGATTGATGTGCTACTGTGCTGGCATGGTCTAGTGATGAACCCTTCACTTTCAGTGTGTTGAGCCCTTGAGGCCCTATTCCTGAATCTCGATGCTCTGTACATTTCAAGTTGTTGGGCTGGTAGGCTGCCTCCCCCCGGTCCAAATACCATTAGCCCAAAAAAGCAGTGTACAACGAAAAGAGCAATGCCATACCCAAATCCAAAAAATACGATATGTTGGGCTAATAACTACAAAATCGCTGGTCATAATTTCTTCTTGATCGAGAATTTATTTGGGTTTGAAGCTTTTTCGGTCACAAATTTTTGTTTTGAAGTGGCTTTTCTTGAGGGTAAAATTGCTATTTTTTTTTCAATAAGTTTAAATGTAAAAGGACTATATGACAGTAAAAAACTAAAAATAATATATATATTTTTTTTAAAGAAGGCAAAGCCAATATATTGATCAAAAGTCAGAATGACCATTACATATCCTTCCGCTGCCATCCAAGACAGACAAAAAATGTGTTAGTACCCATAGTGGTACATAGAAACTAGGTCACTCATTTGACATTGAATACATCGTAGACATAGCGGGATCCCCCTTTGATACTACGCCGGAGGCGCTAGAAAGACCCGGCCCTCCCTACCTAACTCGGAAAACAATAAATCTAGTCGCCTAGAGACCTCAATTGGTGTACAACTAGATACACTGAGAATTAAGTCAACAAGACCAAGACCCAATACTAAGACTAGATAGGAAAAAAAACCACTAGACTGCCCCATAAGAGGCCTACAGAAAACTAGAAAAAACCTAACCCAAAATAATAATGGACTAGGGCAGAAACCCCAGCCCAAAACTTGAGCCCAATAGGGTCACCAAAGAGATCACTCAGGCCCATCCACTTGGTTTGGATCAGTCCACCGGCTCCTCCTAGACCCGTCGTGCACCAAGGTCCAGCTACAATCAGTCTGAACACGTCGCCGCGTCGCCAAGATCTGCACCGCTCCACCATGTCGCAGCCTCAACACGGAACACCATCCCCGAGCCCAGCCTTGCAATCCCCATCGCCGTCGTGCAAGACCCATGGCGCCGTCGATCAAAGAAGCCATTAGCGGGGAGCAGAGAACCGAGCTATGCCGCATGACCATCACCTTACCACCATCCCAGCCAAACCATCGAAAGAACCGGAGAGAATCCCTTAGACAAAATCCCCTGGGCAGTAGATCTCCCGTCCGGCAGCAAAACCCAAGACGACGACGAGGCCGGACATACGGGCGCCGCCGGACGAGAACAAATTGCAAAGTGGAGAGGCCGGCCTAAGGTTTCTGAGAGAGAGTTCTCCTTGGCAACTATTATACAATGGATTCTTTGGTTTTTAGTTTGAAGCACATAGTAAAAATAATATATTAAACGTGATACAGATAAAATAATTTGACCATTCCAAACCAATCACTTGGAGATTCTTTTAATTTCACATTTTCTTTAGGAGAAATTTCTCTTTGTTTAGAGCCTTCTCTCTCTTATAACTAAAGTGACATTATTACAATTACTATTTAGAGTGTTCAGATTGTTTGGCTCCAATTTTGCTGCAGCTGGTCAACAGTCTCTTTTCTTGCGCGGGCGTGCCAGCACCGTTCGGGTGCGGTCGTCGGGGGTGTCCCTTGACCTGACTTCTATCAAGCGATTGTAGACGAGGAGAGCACCAACCTCGTCGTGGGATTCTTTGTGCCTCGTGGTGAGGACTTTGCTGAAGTTTCTTCTTGTTTACAAGTCGATACTCAATATTGCAGATTGAGCAGAGCGAAATCACCGGGAAGTATTGAGATCTTGCTAAAGCGTGACTTTAGCTTGGCTGGGTTGCTAGGGCGTTACCCTTGCTTGGCTGGTTCTGTAACCGTTGTGGTCGCGGCACTACCGTCGGCTCCCGAGGAGACTAGGACCGAAGCACGTTGACAGAGGGTTTGGTGGCACTGAAAGTCAGCTTCTGAGAAGACTGGGACTAGGAGTGTGATCACCGGTAAGAGAAAGAGAAGGAGAGGAGTTGCTCTTAGAGAGGTTGCTCTAGAGAGAACTTAGATCATCTTAGAGATGTTTTGATGAATTGTGTTGTGAATGTGTGTTTTAGAATGAGAGGAGAAGGTGTTTATATAGGGAAGAAAAAGAAGAGTGAAATGATGAGTGGAAGAAAAATGATGAAAGTGGAGTATGAAAGTGATTTGTAAAATATGGAAAAGATAGAGAAATGATGAAATGAAAGCAAAGCATGAAGGTGCAGAAACATGGAAGTGATGATGATCTATTAAAGAGATTGTTGTAGAAAAATATATCCAATGAAAAAAAGAAAAGCATCTAGCTTTCTTCATGTGGGTAGGAAACATGAACATGTGAATATTGAGCTGGTTTTAGGTCAGTTTCTGCCCCTTTATTCCTTCAATTATTTCTCCAACAAGACTTCAGAATGAGCCTTCGACTTCTTCATAAAAAAATGTTCCACTATGAGTGTAGATCATCCTGACAAATTTTCAGAGCTTTATTCCATGCGGTTGGGCTGGAAATGCTGCTGGACCTCTTACAGGTCCAGTTTTCCAGTTTTGCTTTTGTAGAAAATTGGACTGATTGTTTGAAGGCCTTCCACTCAAAACTAGCTCTGGCACTCTTCATAAGAAATGATCCTTGGGCTTTCTAGATTTAATCTAGAAAGTTTTAGCTCATTTCAATTTCATTTGGTTAGTCTGCCGCCCCTCCTTCCTTGTTTAGCTCGGTTTCTCCTAGCCGAAGTAGGAAAATGTACTAAAGTTGACTTTTCGGGTTTCCATGCTTCCATAGTAGGCTTTATTTAGCCTCTAAATATATATTTCGAACTTCTCGAAAATATATAGCTTGAGCCACTGACATTGGCTCAATTTCTCCAAGACGTGCCTTGTCAGGTCAAAATGCTCATTTTGGGTCCAAACATTGCCCCCCAGACCTCGAAGTCAAAGGTCTTCGTCTTGACTGAAGAGGTCTTGAATCAGCACTACTCTTATAATGTTGTCGCTCCAAAGCCACTTGTATTGGCTTGACTATTTCCATATAGGCCTCTAAATAGGCCATAAAGCTTGAATGCCACTACTGAATTGCCTTTGTCATGAACTGACGCTTCCTTTGCCAACTTTATTGCCCCCCATGGATCTGGCGAAACTTGAGCAGGTTGTAGGAGATCAGAACTTTAGCGTACCCCCCATGTGAAGGAGACTGCTTTTGATCGCGAATGAGGATCATTCTCTTCCTTGGTGGTAGCTTCGCCATGTGTATAGCAATAAATATCTGCCTTGTTCGCTGGCTCTTTGTTGATTTTCTCAAATGTAGGTGTTGGAGCTAGGGCTGGATTCGGTACGGTACCGGACCTTCAAGTCCGAAACCGCATACCGTACCAGAACTTGTTGGTACTCAAAATGAAGTACCACTACCGGCCACCAAAGTCGGTATACCGACTGCTCGGTATCGGTTGGTAGCGGTTGGTTGGGCCTCCAACCGAGTTTAAGATTGGGCCAGCTTTCAGCTATGGCCCAAATGAAAATTTTAAATCCCTAACCTGTCAACAACTGAATAACTGAAAGCAAATCAAATAAGTGAAATAACATATCTGAATTTAAAGGCCCAGAGTTCATATCATGATCAGTTCATCACTTCATCACACATCAAAAACAATCAAATAACAAATCAGTTCATCTCATCATCAGTTCAACACTTCATAGTTCATATCATCACTTACAGTTCATCACTTCATCTTATCATCACTTCATAATTCATATCATCACTTACAGTTCACACAAATGAATGAATCATACAATAACAAAGCGGACAACAGTTGAAAACAAAGTATTCAAACTTTCAAAGACTCAAATTTCATCTCATCGTCACTTCATACTTGCTTGTTGTGCTCCCTGCCTCACTCAAAGAGTCAAAGTTTCTGCAAATAAATTTTAGTTGAAAAGAATAAGAAATTAAGAATGCTGGCAGTTGGCAGTTCTGCAAATTCAATCAATGAAGAAGAATTTAGGCAGTTATTGCAATTTCTAACGTTGAACAAGAAAGCTCACGATGTTGGCTGTTGCCTGCTATGCATCAGCTTGTGTAGAGCTGAGATTCGTCAATGTTGACTCCATTCCTTGATTAAAAGCATTTTCTGCAAAATAACAAAGACAAGGTTAAAAACAATATCATGACTCATAAAATACGAAACAAAGTAACAAACAATATGAGTAGCTTACCCCTCTCAACCGACCAACTGCAGTGCTCCTACGTTGCTCCAGTTCTAACTTCTAAGCCTTAATTGTAAGAATTCTTGAATTGTTGAGAACTTGAGATTGGAACACCTGAAAATTAATCAGAGCATGTTATACCAAATAAGAAAAGCAACATAGAGAACAAAGAGAACAACACATAGTCATGAAAATTCAAACAGAGAATTATCAATTTTTCAATTATGCATATATCCAATTTACCACTTATACCTTCAATTGAATATCTGTCTTGCTGGCAGGCAGAGTTCCACCATCGAGAGCCACAATTCAGAGTCCTTCAAAGTTCAACCCATTAACTTTGCCTTCTTCTCCCTCAAACTGTCATATCCTGCTCCTCCAAGCACAAAAGAAAAACCATTAAAAGTGGCAAAACCCATAACAAATTGCTAAATCTCAAGATAATACACAACAATTCAAGAAATCTTACAGGTGGTTGTCCTCCTTCGAGTTCTCCAGACTCCAGAGAGAGAGAGAGACTGAGGGAGTGGTCGAGAGATGGACTGACCCACTGAGGGATTAGGGATCGGATTAGGGATTAGGGTTTGCAGGTTGGACCAACTGACCAAGAGTATGAGAGGCTGAGGGTTCGAGAGAGAGAGAGACTGAGGGAGTGGTCGAGAGATCGATGGACTGAGCCACTGGGGGATTAGGGATCGGAATCATCAGATTAGGGATAAGGGTTTGCCGGTTTGGACCAAGAGTATGAGAGGCAGAGGCTGATCTCGATCGGGTTCGAGAGAGAGAGAGACTGAGAGAAAGTGAGAGACGAGGTGAGTCCAGAGAGGCTGAACTCGATCGAGAATGACCGAATGAGGGATTATGGATTTAGGCCTTTAGGGTTTGGAAATTTTTCATCTAACGATTGTTAGTAAATATGGAATAAAACAGAATAAAATCAACGGGTAGGATTGATTATAAAATAAATATTTAAAATAATTAAATATTATATTAAATATACGGTACGGTACGGTATACCGTATTTTATCAATATTCAGTACCGATACCGTACCAATTACAGTATATCGGTACGGTATAACCGTACCAAACTTTCGGTAACCAATTTCGCTGGTAACCGAACTCCTTGGTTCGGGACGGACGCGGTTGGTTGGTTTGGATCGGTTGGATTTGCCAGCCCTAGTTGGAGCCGCTTCGCTGGCTAGATCAAGGCCTACAGTACTTGGCGAAATAAGATGCAGAATAGCAAACTGTTTGCTGTCATTTAATCCTTCGCGAGTCTTATGCCGAAGAGGATGATTGGATAATGGTTATCGACATCATGACGTGTGACCAAGTGAAACCACCATAAGAGCTGCAACTTTAGCATCTAAAAACCGCATCGGTTTTAATCATGTTTTATTTAAAAAACATCAGGCCACTATGCTGGCCCTGCGGTGGTAGGAAAAGGTGGAATATCTTCACCGTCGCCTTAAACGCGATTCTCAAGATGGAATAATGATTCATTAATTATCAACTAGGGCCACTCACTGGCCCAGCTAATAAATTAATCTCCAAAAATATCTGAGCTATAAATCAAAGTGTAATGGAGAAGTATCTTCACTGTCGCCTTAGATGCGATTCTCAAGATGGAATAATGATTCATTAATTATCAACTAGGGCCACTCACTGGCCCAACTAATAAATTAATCTCCAGAAAGATCTGAGCTATAAATCAAAGTGTAATGGAGAAGTATCTTCACTGTCGCCTTAGATGCGATTCTCAAGATGGAATAATGATTCATTAATTATCAACTAGGGCCACTCACTGGCCCAGCTAATAAATTAATCTCCAGAAAGATCTGAGCTATAAATCAAGGTGTAATGGAGAAGTGTTCCTCACAACCCAGAAATGGCATCCAAGAAACCATTCGTTATCGATCAGGCAGATGAAATCACTGAGAAAGCCGCATTCACCTGGCGGACTAACATGAGTGTTCGATGTAGAAGTCAGACCGGAGAGGAGAGAAGTCGACTGATGGGCTTTGGTGGCGGTGATAGTCAAGCGAGTCTGGGTCCCACACCTCGCGATCGTTTGCCAGATGATGCTATGGCCTATTATGGGTTTCCCATCCGCCGTTCCATAGCGGCTCTTCGGCGGTCTCCTGCCGATCTTGGAGGTTGGGGCCAGAAACATCATAGAGTCAAAATTGGTTTCTGGCCCTCAATCCAACCTCCTGATGTAACCTGGTACAATGAGGTTCGTGCCCGAGATTTGGCCCGCTGGCGCGCAGTAGGCATTGCGGATGCTATTGACTTATGTCTTCAAATTCCCGGCGGCCTTAATCGCGCTCCTCTCGCCGCGGCCTTTTGCTTCTGGAACACCGCCAGCAACACTTTTGATTTCCGCTTTGAGCAGATGAGTATTTCCTTATTGGATATTCTCGCTATCACGGGCCTACCCATCCACGCGGCACCGTATGTTCAAAGCCAATTTGATGACGAGAAATTCCCGCTGCAGATGACTCAGACTGGTCGCAGCATTCATAGCAGATCTTACCCGTCTTGGCAAAATTATTACCGCGGACATAATGACGAAACCGGGGGAATTACCTTCCTCGAGTGGTGGCTTTGTAAGTTTATTTTTTGTACTTCTGCTGGTAAACCAACTGGCACTTGGTCCTCTTTGGCCACTGCTCTTTATAATGGCACAGTCGTTGGCCTTGGTCAACCGGTTCTGGGTTCGCTTTATCGAGCCCTTTATCAAGTCGCTATGCATCCATTCGAAGTCCAATCCTCAGGCCCCTTCTGGATTCTGGATTTCTGGCTCCATACTTATTTCCCCCATTTTCGCCGACCAAACGTGCCAGCAGTGCCTCCAAATGACGTTCTGTTGGGCTGGTGGCTCTGCCGCGAGGGAATGTATGAATCTCCGGCATTTTCCGAGTGTTTCTCGTTTTTGTATCTTCTGGATGAGATGTCGGATGTGAAGTTGGTGGTAAATAGAATATTCCCCGCGATATTGGCAAATGGGTTTCTTCCTCGCCCGGGTCATCGCGAAGAGGCTATGATGATGTTTCGCCGCACTATTTCTTGCTCCGACATTCAATTGGCCACGGATGAACTAAGTTACGAACTTTATGCACCCAATCACTTTGCTCGTCAATTTGGGTTGGCCCAGTTGGTACCCTGGCCTCTGGTTGATTCTGCCAATTACTACACCTCTTGGCGGAGATTAGCTCCGCCTGGGTCTGCCCCCTTTCAGAGTCAGTTTACTTTGATAGTGATTCCCCCTTGGGTCAGAGCGCTATACCCCCTCAACGATGTCGATGATGACTATGCTGATTGGTGGAAAGAAGTGTCAATGAACTGTTGGGGCATGAATAACTGTGACCTTTTCGCCATCCTTTTCCACGACTTGGAACATCCCTTTGCCGTGGACAGCGACATCCTTGAACAATATTATGCTGGCGAGGCTCCGCCTCCTGTTCCTGCTCCTCCGCAACATCAACCTGTTCCGCCCCCGCAGCCACAAAGGCCCTCGCGGCAAGCACAACCGGGAATACAGATTCGTGAACAATGGGCATCAGTAAGTTTCCAACTTCCCTCACCATTTCTTTTCCTTGGCTTGAGTATCAATCCTTATTGCTAAGTACATTTGTTTTATTTCTAGCGTACCAACCGGAGCAGGGCAGCCTCTACTCAGGCCGGAAAACAGAAGGCAGTAGCCGAGGAGCCTCCTGAAGGGGAGTCCTCTGATGATGACGATGTGAGCCTTGTTGAGGTAAACTGCCCCAGACTAATTCTGACTTTGCACA
The DNA here is from genome assembly GCF_958449725.1 of Rosa rugosa. Lineage (NCBI taxonomy): Eukaryota > Viridiplantae > Streptophyta > Magnoliopsida > Rosales > Rosaceae > Rosa > Rosa rugosa. Next base: position 53,646,409 of record NC_084825.1, read on the forward strand.
TTTGGCTTTCCAGACCCCTTCTGTTTGGTCCCAAAATGAACATTTTGGCCTGACAAGGCACGTCTTGGAGAAATTGAGCCAATGTCAGTGGCTCAAGCTATATATTGTCGTCAAGTTAGAAATATATATTTAGAGGCTAAATAAAGCCTACTATGAAAGCATGGAAGCATGGAAACATGAAAAGTCAACTTTAGCACATTTTCCTACTTCGGCTAGGAGAAACCGAGCTAAACAAGGAAGGAGGGGCAGCAGGCTGACCAAATGAACTTGAAATGAGCTGAAACTCTGCAGATCCATTCTAGATAGCCCAAGGATAATTTCTTATGAAGAGTGCCAGAGCTTTTTTTGAGTGGAAGGCCTTCAAACAATCAGCCCAATTTTCTACAGAAGCAAAACTGGAAAACTGGACCTGTAAGAGGTCCAGCAGCATTTTCGGCCCAACCACATGGAATAAAAATCTGAAAATTTGTCAGGATGATCTACACTCATAGTGGAACATTTCATATGAAGAAGTCGAAGGCATATAATGAAGTCTTGTTGGATAAATAATTGAAGGAATAAAGGGGCAGAAACTGACTTAAAACCAGCTCAATATTCACATGTTCATGTTTCCTACCCACATGAAGAAAGCTAGATGCTTTTCTCTTTTTCCTTGGATATATTTTTCTTCTACAATCTCTTTAATAGATCATCACCACTTCCATGTTGCTGCACCTTCATGCTTTGCTTTCATTTCATATTTTCTCTATCTTTTCCATATTTTATAAGTGAACTTAGATCTACTTTCATTATTTTTCTTCCACTCATCATTTCACTCTTCTTTTTCTTCCCTATATAAACACCTTCTCCTCTCATTCTAAGATACACATTCACAACACAACATCAAAACATCTCTAAGATGATCTAAGTTCTCTCTAGAGCAAACCTCTCTAAGAGCAACTCCTCTCCCTCTCTTTCTCTTTCTCTTTGCGGTGATCACACTCCTAGTCCTAGTCTTCTCAGAAGCCGACTTTCAGTGCCACCAAACCCTCTGTCAACGTGCTTCGGTCCTAGTCTCCTCGGGAGCCGACGGTAGTACCGCGACCACAACGGTTACAGAACCAGCCAAGCAAGGGTAACGCCCTAGCAACCCAGCCAAGCTAAAGTCACGCTTTAGCAAGATCTCAACATTTCCCGGTGATGTCGCTCTGCTCGATCTACAATATTGAGTATCGATTGTGTTAACAAGAAGAAACTTCAGCAAAGTCCTCACCACGAGGCACAAAGAATCCCACGACGAGGTTGGTGCTCTCCTCGTCCACAATTGCTTGAAAGAAGTCAGGTCAAGGGACATCCCCGACGACCGCACCCAAACGGTGCTGGCACGCCCGCACAGAAAAGAGACTGTTGACCAGCTGCAACACAATTCTGGAGCCAAACACCTTCTATTTTCTGAGTTGTGATTCCTCTTCTGTGCAGGTAATTGCTGCTCATACTTGCAAACGCGGTCGCGCCCAAATTACTGAAGAGGACTTTGAGGATGACGAGCCTCTGTCAATGCGGCTGGTAAGCTCTGGCCCTATTTTATTTTATTTAAATTTTAGAATCTGGGCACGATCTTCATTATGTATCTTTTGACAGGTCCGTCAGAGGACCACTAATCCCTCTCGCCTGAGCGAGGCTGGATCCTCAGCCGCTGCAGAAAAGCCAACTCTCTCGCTAGTTCAAGCATCAACTAACCCCGTGGCGCCTCTTCCGTCTCCCACATCTACAGAGCATCTGCAAGGTCCTACCATTCTAATAACGATCTCCGATGACGACTCCTCGGAGCATGAAAGTGTGGAAAGCCACTCTGAGGATTCTGCCGCTTATGAGGAACTGATGACGACAGAGATTCTCGCGGCACTAAAGGTCCAAGAGGTGAATGAAGTGAGGCCTCTTCCTCTTGGTGACCACGTACCAGATATTGACCCGACAACTCGAGAGGTAAGCCACTGTTGGCCAATGCTTTCCATTTCCCTTTTTGATCCAACCCCGTTCTCTGATTTTCTGAATCTGACCAGAATTCTGTTTGTACCGAGGAGGTGGCTACGAACGCTGAGGGTCCTATCGGCGGGACAGTCGCCCCAGAGATAGAAAATGATACTGACGGTGGTGGTCCCCCCCAAGTCTCGCGAATAAATGAGACAACCGTCGAAGCCGAGGGCCCTGTGCTTGAATCTGCTCCACTTGCCCATGGTGAGCCGCGAGTTGAGTTTCCAGATTCTTCTGCAGCTGAAGGGACAGACCAACCTGTTGAAGATGAAGAAACCGAGGAAGCTATCCACCCTTTTGCATTGGTGGTTCGTGATCCTGTGGCACCTCCTACCAGATTCGAGAGATTGATGAGGGTGTTGGAGGTAACTCCTCTTTCTGCTGTGGATGAGGCTAAGATGGTGCTTCACGAACATCTGGGTCCTCGGGTAATGGTGGTTACCAAGGCTAGAGGGGGTGCAGAGACTCAAGCTGATATTCGGTTCCTTCACTCTCTGCCCCTCCAGGAGATAATGGCGCGGCTCAACCTGGCGTTGGATTCCATAGCTGCTTCCAATTGAGGGGGCTTGGAGGCTCCATTTTCTTTCACTGGAGTCTCCCCTTCTCATGAATAATGGTGTTGGCCAAGCCTATGTTGTATTCCTCTACCGCTTCCATGTAAAGGGGGCGCGGGGGCTCCGTTACTCCTCTTTTTCCTTCCCTGAAGTCTGCCCCTCCTTGGGATAATGGCGCGGCTCAACCCGACGTTGGATTCCATAGCTGCTTCCACTTGAGAAAAGATTCAGAAGATATCAGAAGATTCCTGTTTTGTATTCTAGCCACTTTTGGCTTTGTAATGAATGTACTGCTTTTGGCTGCAAAGCCACTTTATGAATACAATAATATTTTCTTATCCTGATATTCAAATATCCGTGAGAAGCTGTGTCAACGTGTCTCGCAAGGCCCCAAATATAGGCCCCCATAGTTGTATATTGAAAAAAAATATGAACTTTTAAAATATGCTCCGCATCAAAAAGAGTCTCGCGGCGAGGTTTTTGAGGACATATGTATCTTTTGGATCCACTTGCTGGCTCCCAACTCAAAACTCTTAGCGCCAATAATTCCTTCTTTTCCGAGATTTAAGGCACTAATCACTCGTTGAAAAACAACAGTCGTGAAAAATAATCTCGTGAAAAGAACAGTTACCTCCTTGAAAACCGTTCGGTTTCCCCACGCGCCAATAATCCATTCTTTTCCGAGATTTAAGGCAACTTTAATCACGCTTTACTGACACTTAGTTTGACTCTTCTCTTTGACCGTCCATCCAAGGGTGGATATTTGCATGCCTATATCTTCCTCCACATTATAAACCCAAATTTCCAATCCCAAAATCATATCATCAACTCGAATATTTCTAACAGCAATTACTCATCATCATCACTCTTCAATTCTCGCATTCTCTCAATCCATCACCAATGGAACCACAAACCCAGCAACCAACCGAGGATGGAGGAAGCAACAAAGCAGCCGGGAGTAGTGCTAACATGCTTTGTAGGCGGAGCAGGTGGACTCCCACTACAGATCAGATAAGAATCCTCAAGGAGCTTTTCTACAATAAGGGAGTTAGGTCCCCAACTGTAGAGCAGGTTCTGAGGATCTATCTCCAGCTGAAATGGTACGGCAAGATCGAGTTCAAGAACGTCTATTTTTGGTTCGTGAACCAAATGGCTCGGGAGAAGCGGAAGAAGAGGTCCATTTCGGATGTTCATGTGCCCATGCAAAGATCAGGGCTTGTTGGTGATGACAATGGTACCAATTAGAAACCTGAGGATCAGTATATTAACTTCGAATCTTCTGCATCTGCTTCTGCTTCTTCAGCTGGTGTGATTGCTTTTAACGGGCAGATGGGGAACTATGGTGGTTATGGATCTATGAACATGGAGATTGAAACCCTTCCTTTGTTCCCCATGCATGGTGAAGACATCTTTGGTAACATGAAGACTACTTCCGATGGAGGTGGCGGTCACGGTGGTGGCTCTCACATTTCCCTTGAGCTCAGCCTTTCCTGCGAGGGCAAAGCTGGAAAAAGTTTCTGGAGCCGCTGACTCGGCTTAGTAGCTTTGCGAGTGTAGGAACACTTAGAATTGCCCCCTAAGAGTTGTATTTATGACTTTTTTATTTTTTATTTATTTATTTATTTTTAGCCATAAATTTGGAGATTGAAACCCTTCACAGACAGTTGAAAGGGCATCCTAAGACTCAAAACAAAACAAAAACAAGAACAACACATAAAGTGACGCAACATACAAGAAAAAACGTTTTTGACTTAGGGATATTTCTCTTCTCCTTTCGGTAACTCCTTTGGAACATGACCAGGTGAAGAGAGGAGCGATTTTGGCGGAGCTCAGCTCACTTGATTGACAGGGGACGAGACCCTTTGTCAGCTCTTCTCGTATCCAAACTAGACCTTAGACATCACATCCCATTGGATGCGCCCGATGAAGAAGACATTTACCCAAAATTCATTTTGACTCTAATAATAAACAAACAACCAACAAAATAAAGAACAAAGATAAACAAAAACTGAAATATGAATAAAAAACCTAAAACAAAGTTAACGAAATTTGCCTATTTTTTTTTATTTTTTTTTAACTTTAGGCTAAATGGGCTTAGTATTGTATAATGTTGCCCCCCTAGTATTGCTAGGCGTAGCGAAGAAACGATTATGGGCCTCAAAAACAGGCCTTCATGAATGGGCTTCGCTAGTGTAGGAACACTAGAATTTCCCACGAAGGCTTATGCGAAGAGACTGGCTAATAAATTAATCCCTCAGTGTTTTGACTCCTCAGTAATTATGGATTGCACTAATTTTTTTTTTTTTTATTATTATTATTATTTTTTATTTATAAGTAGTTGAATTCAATAAGACAATGTGAATCAAGGTTTAGACATGCGGCCCAAGTATAGTCGCCTAGACACAAATTTTCTTTCAAATCCTTTGGGCAACCTTACTGAAATGGCCAGGTGGGGGAGGGCGAACAAGAGAGGCAGAATCCATTTTGGCATGAGCTACTCCCACATAGTGGTTTAGGCCCATTTGCACGCACTTCTGGATTCAAGAACCTGTCATGAACGTTGTCCCCTTTCTAGACACCATTTCACATAGGCTATACTTACTAAGATGAGAAATGTCATAAGTGTGAAGACAGTTCAACAAGTGTTAATAAAAGCCGCCCTTAACCTTAAGGGACCTGAACTAGGCACCAATAAGGAGTTTAGGCCAATATTAACAAAAGAGACTTCACCTATTCCGTTATGATTCACAACCCCTTTACCAAATTCAACTTTTTTCTTTTTTTTTAACTATGAAAATAAAGGTAAAAAACTGAAAACTGACAGGAAATTAACAACAAAGCAAGGAGCTAGCAGCGACACGTTTGGCTAACCTCTAGAAGGTCACGGGGGTGACCATCTATGCTTTTCTCCAAGCTCCGATGTGTCAAATGTTATAGTATGAAAACCCCTCTTGTGAGAGCTTGTAGGAAAGGAACAAAGATACTTCGCATAAAAAACTTGGGAAAAATTTGGCTCGTAGGAGGAGTAATCTTGCCCCCTCAAGTATCTTTGTTGGTTGGCGAAGCATGATCTTCAATTACACTTTTGGAGATGAAGATGTTTCAAGATCGGCTTTGTCGCCAACTACCATGTCATAGAACATGGTGTCTTCAGGATTAGCCATAGATTGGCCATTATAGACGACCACTTGCTGGTCTGAATTCTCCACGTCAAGAGCTTCACTTGCTGGATAATTGTAAACAAGAGTTAACTTGTATTGATGATACTCAAATTTACAGTTGCGAAGGACAACTTGGCCACTAAAATAATTGTTCTGGCCATTCATGCAACGTGGGTTGTAGATGTGCCCTCCACATATATCAAAGCCACCGCTTGGCCTTGAAGAATATATGAAAAACTTCAAGTTGAATTGATTAATAAAGCCACATATTGGCTTCTGTAGACCACAACTTAATTGATAATTAAGTTGGTCATGACTTAATTGATTAACTCCACCATGACGTCCAGCATGGCTAAGGCTAAATTGATGATAGTAAGGTGGGCCCTGCCCTTGACCCTTTGCATGATCATGATGAAGTGTAGCAGAGTCATAATTAAAATGATCATGAACTTGCTTCTTTTGATCAAATGGATGATCATGGGCCATATCTTGCCCCCCATGCATCTGATAAGTAGCCACGTATTTGGCTTGATCAGTGGAGAAATCAGATATTTGTTCAGATACAACTTTCTTGTCCGAAGAACAATCTTGTTGATGACCTTCTCCATGCACAGCCTCTGTGTAAGGCTGTGACTCACCAGTGAGACCCTTAGGTTGATTGCCACCTATAGGCAAGTTAGTCTCAGAAATGACCTCTTCGCGAGCAACTTCTTGATGTTCCAATTTGTCTTGATGCGAACTGACTTGAGTAGCCAAGCTGGAACCTTCTTTGCGCAAGGTCGCGAACTCCGATGAGGTCTGTTTGTGCTGGGTCGCAACGACATTCATCGACTGCTGGTGGTTTTCTTGGGCTGGTTGGGTCACGTCGGCCAGCTACTCCCAAGTCTGCCGCGACCCTTGTTGGGCCGATTGGAAAAGTTCATCCATCCTCTTCTACTGCGCTTCCAGGACCTTTTTCAAATTCGCATAATACGAAGCAGTGTTCTGTTGAAAGATAGCAAGTCGCTCCTCTATGCTCGCATTCTCCGGGACAGGTATGCGCACGAAGACAGGCATGATTTCAGGAATTTCTTTTGGTAAAGATTTTCTTCTGGCATCCCAATGATGGTGAATACAAAAAGACTCTAGTTTAGTCCCACTGGGCGTGCCAAAATGTTTGTTTTGAAGGCCGGTGGTTGAATGTCTTCAAGAAAAGAAAAAAAATTCTAACCTTGTCCCACTGGGCGTGCCAAAATGTTTGGCTTGAAACCCGGTGGTTGAATGTCTCCAAGAAAAGAAAAAAATTCTAACATTGTCCCACTGGGCGTGCCAAAATGTTTGTTTTGAAGCTTGGTGGTTGAATGTGCTTCAAGAGAAAAAACTTCTGATGTGGTCCCACTGGGCGTGCCAAAATGTTTGGCTCCAATTTTGCTGCAGCTGGTCAACAGTCTCTTTTCTTGCGCGGGCGTGCTAGCACCGTTCGGGTGCGGTCGTCGGGGGTGTCCCTTGACCTGACTTCTATCAAGCGATTGTCGACGAGGAGAGCACCAACCTCATCGTGGGATTCTTTGTGCCTCGTGGTGAGGACTTTGCTGAAGTTTCTTCTTGTTCACAAGTCAATACTCAATATTGCAGATTGAGCAGAGCGAAATCACCGGGAAGTATTGAGATCTTGCTAAAGCGTGACTTTAGCTTGGTTGGGTTGCTAGGGCGTTACCCTTACTTGGTTGGTTCTGTAACCGTTGTGGTCGCGGTACTACCGTCGGCTCCCGAGGAGACTAGGACCGAAGCACGTTGACAGAGGGTTTGGTGGCACTGAAAGTCGGCTTCTGAGAAGACTAGAACTAGGAGTGTGATCACCGGTAAGAGAAAGAGAAGGAGAGGAGTTGCTCTAGAGAGAACTTAGATCATCTTAGAGATGTTTTGATGAATTGTGTTGTGAATGTGTGTTTTAGAATGAGATAAGAATGTGTTTATATAGGGAAGAAAAAGAAGAGTGAAATGATGAGTGGAAGAAAAATAATGAAAGTGGAGTATGAAAGTGATTTGTAAAATATGGAAAAGATAGAGAAATGATGAAATGAAAGCAAAGCATGAAGGTGCAGAAACATGGAAGTGATGATGATCTATTAAAGAGATTGTAGTAGAAAAATATATCCAAGGAAAAAAAGAAAAGCATCTAGCTTTCTTCATGTGGGTAGGAAACATGAACATGTGAATATTGAGCTGGTTTTAGGTCAGTTTCTGCCCCTTTATTCCTTCAATTATTTCTCCAACAAGACTTCAGAATGAGCCTTCGACTTCTTCATAAAAAAATGTTCCACTATGAGTGTAGATCATCCTGACAAATTTTCAGAGCTTTATTCCATGCGGTTGGGCTGGAAATGCTGCTGGACCTCTTACAGGTCCAGTTTTCCAGTTTTGCTTTTGTAGAAAATTGGACTGATTGTTTGAAGGCCTTCCACTCAAAACTAGCTCTGGCACTCTTCATAAGAAATGATCCTTGGGCTTTCTAGATTTAATCTAGAAAGTTTTAGCTCATTTCAATTTCATTTGGTTAGTCTGCCGCCCCTCCTTCCTTGTTTAGCTCGGTTTCTCCTAGCCGAAGTAGGAAAATGTGCTAAAGTTGACTTTTCATGTTTCCATGCTTCCATAGTAGGCTTTATTTAGCCTCTAAATATATATTTCGAACTTCTCGACAATATATAGCTTGAGCCACTGACATTGGCTCAATTTCTCCAAGACGTGCCTTGTCAGGTCAAAATGCTCATTTTGGGTCCAAACACAGATATTCTAGAATTATGCTGTAATCGATTTCCCAAGCTTGAACCTTTGTGTATGTGTAAGTTTTTTTTTTTTTTTTTTTTTCTTTTTCAGTTGAATCAGGATTTAATCTTATTCCATTGAGTTGTTGATAGGTGGAACTTGGCTCAGTCTCAATGGGTGCTTGGATATGGTGTGAGGTGTTGTTGTGACTAGCCAAGGTTTTTATTTTTTTGATTTTTTAATTTTTTTTATTAAAGATGATGAAATGATTTCACTTCTACCCCTATGGTGACTCGAACTCATGACTTCGATATTAGGTAGTGGGTGCTCTAACCATTTACCATTGAGCTAACACTACTTCGTCACTAGCCAAGGGTTAAAGCTGAAAGTTCTCTTCCTATGTAAGCTTGTAGATTCGATGTGTGATTGGTTTGGTTAGAATGCATTTCATTATCAACTTCTGTTTTTTGCTGACAGTTATAATGTAATGTTTATGGATTTTTTTTCCCATTTCGTCAGCTTGGATGGAAATGAGTAGTTTGCTTAGGTGTTGAATATCAATTGGTTTCAGAAGCACCAAGTGGGAACGACGAGGTAAATTTTATGCCTTTTTTTGTTGATTTTTGTTTTGGTGTAGTGTGGAATTTAGTTTGAATGTAATGTTTATGGGGATTTTTTTTCCCATTTCGTCAGCTTGGATGGAAATGAGTAGTTTGCTTAGGTGTTGAATATCAATTGGTTTCAGAAGCACCAAGTGGGAACGACGAGGTAAATTTTATGCCTTTTTTTGTTGATTTTTGTTTTGGTGTAGTGTGGAATTTAGTTTGAATGTGATTTCAATTTGGTGTTGGGCTAAAAGGGTTTTCGGTTTTGATTGATTTAGTCTTATCAAATTTTAGTGGTAATCTACAATTTAGGTAATTAGATTTAGACCTTTCTTTTTTCTGTTTGTAGATTGATTACCTTAGTCACTATCCTTATAAACCCTAAAGTTCTAGATCAGTCACTGGTTCTGTTTACATTCATTATATTCTTTTCTATATTGTTTCAAGTTGGTTTGGTTGTTTGGCTTCTTTTTGTTATGAAGCTGAGAACTTGATTGTGTTTTTTTTAGTTGTTTAGGGACTGCAAATCCAAAAATCCAATATATTGAATTTGTTTAGTTGAATTGGTTTGGATTCTCTCTACGTATAGAACTCAATGTTTTGATAAGGAATTTTCGCTTGTTTACCTTTTGGGAGTGATGTAGATTCTGGTAATTGGAGTTTTTGGTTAATTGTTTTCTGAGATTTTTTTGTCATCTGTATTGCTTGCTTTATCTACTACTGTTACATAGTGGTGATAATTGGGCAGCCATGGTATTCTAGGTTGCATGAATTTTTATTGTATAAATTCTATCCCAAATGACTACCGACCTTTCAAATAATCTTAAAATAGACCTTTTTTTTTTTTAGGGGAACGGAATGAAGTTCCATTAATAATAATGACCTCACTCGGTCAAGCTAGAGGAATTCAAAAATCTCTCACATTACATCTCAATGCACAAATCAGCCTGCAATAGCAGAGCTACCAAAAGCTAAAAAAACCAATCTAAAAGCAGAAAAACAGAAAGTAAAAAACACCTACACCTATCCAACCCTAAATCAAAGCAACCGACATGACAAGCATTGACGCCTAAAGACCTTCATGGCGTACATCGCCACTCGTCAAACAGCACACAACAACGATCAAGGGCCGAAAGGGTAAGAGTCGAGCCGAGCTCATTTATTCGAAGCAAAAAACAATTAACAGTCTGCTGCTTCCCCAAAGGCCCACAACAGGCAAGATCCAACAAAGGAAAATGAGAGGAAGATGGGCAAAATTTGTGAGGAAGATGGGCAAGATCCACAAAACTGCGGCCCAAAAAGCCAAAGCCCATCTTCTCACACCGTCCCTCCCCAGAACCACCAGCAACGAGCCTCCAAGAAGACAGCTTCCGGTCACCAGTCCGGTGGCCGGCCTTGGTCCTGCACCATTGCCGGGATCTAGAGAAGGAGCTCCGAAAAAGCCTCCGCCCTCTTAGTTTGCCAACTGATCGGACTGATCAAAACGCGATCAACCACAACGCCGGAAGCCGCCTTCCTCCGACACAGATCGACCTGAGAGAGATCAGCGCACCACCATGAATCAGCCTGAACCTTTTGATATTGCTTACCTACCTTTCACCTGCCTTTGGCTTTAACAAAAATTTCCTATTCCATTTTATGTTCCTATTTGAATTTCTCAATTTTAGCATTGTGAGAATGGCTATCGTCAACTTTGTGCAGAACTGGATTGATAACTGTCAACCTACGGTTTTGGACAGAGTTTGTATTACATTTTCTCGGCCTGGAAACTTCCCTGTGGTTGTAGAAGAGTGCATCAGATTTCCTATTTTGTGTGGAGTTAAGGTTCTCCGACTTGACTTCTCTGATCCACCATGGGGTGATGAAGTTTTACTTGGCAATCATCCTGAACCTTCATTTGTTCTGCCTCAATTAGTTTATGAACATGGGGTTCTTCAATCTCTAACCCTCTTTTCTTGCAACTTCAATGTGGCTGAGATGATCAACTTTGGTCTCCTGAAGAGTATTGCTCTGAGTTGGGAAACTTGAATTCAGAAGAGAATTTGGGACTTAGGGGCTGGAGTTTGTAATTTTCAGCTTTATATATGTGTGGTTTTAGTTCGACTCACAATCAAATGTCCTCAGAAGTATAGGTGCCTATCTGATGCAGTGTTTCATGTTTTCTATTTTGCAGGTTTCGGGCAGCTGATTCTTAAGGTCAGTTTCTGTGATTCACTAAATTTTTTACTAAATTTGTTGTTTCTTGGATGACATGTGGAGCCAAGATATTTTTCTCTTACATGGCTTGTATGATATGGAACATGATCTGATATGCAGACAGTATCAGAGGGGAGCTGAAATGGGATTGATGCTTCTGAACTCCCGTCGGAGCTAAAATCAAATGGACAAGTTGTGGATGAAAGTCTGTTGAAAGATAGCAAGATGGATGTGAGTGAAGTACAGATAGATGGCTCAATGCAAAAGTCAGGGATGGAATGTCAGGTGTCTGTACCAAAGTCAGCTTCAGATATCATTATGATTTCAGAGCTTATGGAAGAATCTAATGTAGGGATCTCAGCTGAGGATAAGGGTAAGTGACATTGGAGTTTATTTGTTATTGTAACAAGGATCCTTATGCTTATTATTTTAACTTCAATTCGTTTCCTTTTATTGAACTTCTTTGAATCTCATTGTGGTTGCTTACTGCAGAACCTCATTGTGAAGAAGCACAAGATCTGGTAATTGCTATTTTGTTTCTATCGCACTGTTTTGATCTGAAGAAGCACATTTGTATGAGTTTATCCACATAAGTAAGTTTTTGTCTCTGGTGTTGTATGGAAGTTTAGTGTTTTAATTTGATGGACTATGGTATTGGTTTTTAATAAGCTTTAGAAACTAGAAAGATAAATCACTTCTCTAAACTAATATGTTCTGTCAAAGTTCACATGAATATACCTGAATAAGTTTATGCATATAAGAAAAGGTTTTGTCTTTGATGCTGTATGAAAGTCTAATACAATTTTTTTTTTCTTTTGAAAGGAAAAGTAATTGAAAGTTTAATACTATACTTTCATTGCCTGTGGTAAATGGCATTATGCATCATCAATAAGGTTGTTCTATTGTTTACTGTGTCGATGGAAATACAATAAAAACAAGTATATGTGGTACAAGAATAATCAATAGTTCATACAATGTCTAGGGAACTCTATTAGTAGTATTTTTATTTGATTGTGTGTCTTGCCACTGAAAAGATCATTGAGACAGCTGAGGCGGAGTCAGGATTCGGTAGTGTTGGTTATGTTGCCAATGTCCATGGGCTTCAAGGAGAGATTCGTGTGAAACCCAGCACTGACTTTCCTGAATTGCGGTTTGCTGAGGTAAAACAATCAAACTGATGTGCAAAGTTTCCTTGAATATTATAACTTACTTTATTGCTAATTTGATGTTTACATATTAGCCTGGAAGAAGATGGTTGCGAGAACAAATATGAGGCCAAGACAGAGTTGAAGAAGTTGAGCTGCTGGAGGGAAGAGGACATCCTGGCCAAATGCGTTGGATACTCAGATTGAGAGGAATTAACAACGTGGACCAGGTGACGTTCTTGTGGCCTACAGTAATTTCTGTTTTTTGTTGGTCATGTATTCACAGAGTTAGTACTCAATACTCACCAATGAATTTGAAGACGTTAATAAGAGGAGAAGGATGCATCCAAGAACATCCTCGCTTTCTCTTCAATTCTCGTTAGGTTGACAATGTATTTTGGTCTTAGAGTAGTGTTTTTTTCCCTTATATTTCTCAACTACTATTTTATGTTTGGATTTGTTTATCCTGACATAAGCCAATCATGCATTGGAATTGGATTAGGTTTATTTTCAGTGTTCTGAATCGAGGAGTGTGTATTTATATGAGAAGGAACTGATTCAGGTGGATTTTTGCGAGAAAATTTTGGATTGGACAGTAATAGGTAAACTTTGATATTTGAGTTTGGGCCTATAGGAATGTACATGCGTTTTAGATACACTGAAGAACAAAACATGATGAGCACCTCCTCTAGAGGTTTCTCTAATAATACTACTGCTTACACAATTTGTGGCATCAATGTTGCTTCTGTATTTATTAAAAGCAACAGTCTTTTTAATGACTGGTTTGATAAGATTTAGGTTATGGTTGCATTTGAAACCTATAAACAATGATTGGCAGGGTAGGGCTTGGGTCTGACATATTTGGTGCAAATTCCTTCATGTTTTTTGCATGCCTCTATTTTTCGCTAAATAGTATAAACGTTGTACGCAACGAAATGCTTTTTTTGGGTTAAGAGTGGAAATTTAGAACACACTAACCGTTTGACACTTTCTTTTTTGAACCAAGTAATTTATTCATCTCAAGCCATAATAGCACGGATACATACATTCTCTTGCCAAACTCAAGGGCAAGTTTAGGACTTGGTATGCTAGCATCACCCATTAGACAACCAGTGCTCACTTATTCAGCGAGCCTAAGAACTATGAAAAGTAACACATAGCAATTAGGCAAGTTCAAAAATAAAAAACTAAACTAAATTTTCTCCTTGCCCTTAACAGTTGGGCTAGGAGGTTTGGAAAGATAAGCTAAACATTATTCTTGTGCTTCCGTAATCTTCTTTGATTTTGGGGGATTTTTATTCCTGGATCCCAGAGGCCTTCCCCTTTTCTTCTTTGGTTCAGACTTTCGCTGCATCACATCTTTTGGCACAAGAATGTTCCCTGGAGCTTCAATCATACCCAAGGACCTAACAGAGAATTTGCTTGTGAACATTGGCATTTTTTGCTTTTTTGCCGGCACCTCAATCAGAAGTGGTTTGAAAAGTTCAGGCAGTAGTATTTTGAGTTTCTGTGGAGACTTGGCAGGAGAGGGAGGTTGGGTAGGCTTGTCACCTCTATTTTCTTTTTCTTTTCCTGCAGCCAGCTCAGGCGTACCTGTCTGCTCCTCAAGAGCCATTTCAGCATTGCTATCTGGACTAACCACATCCTCATTCACATTCACAAGTTCCATGCATGTACCTGGATCATGGCTAGCAGGCTCTGTAGCATTTTTGGCCGATGCATCAAACACAGTTAATGCCAATGATTGATTTGGTACTTCCTCAGACTTCTTAGAGTTCAGAATCTTCTCACGCAGGATGATCGGTTTGCGACCCTTAGTGGATTGAAATAAGATCTGTAAACAGATGGCAATATGGCTGTTTGCACACCCTGAATTCTGAAAGTCCCATCCACAAAATTATTAGTAACAAACCCTAGGGAAGGACATCCAATTTCAACTCTTGGATCACCCAACCCACTAGTTGTAATTGGTGCTGCATGGCTTCCTAGTAAAGGGCAATGATCCCCTTCATGATAGATCAGGTTGTAATGATCACATTTACCCACAAGGTTCTCAAAGAAATGCGAGATTTTGACTTCAACATGACTACATGAGGTGCAAGCTTTAGGGTTTTCTTGAGAAAGAAGGGTTTCGAAATATCATGTGCAACATGAACCCTAACTTTACCAACATTTGCAAAGAGTTTATCATCTATTTCAAGGAACTTACCAGCCACCGACGCAATGCGCTTGATCATGTCAGGCTCTTCAAACAGCGATGGTATGTTGCCAATTCGAACCCAGAAGAAAAGTGAGTTCAGACCAATCTCATGAATAGGGGAAACACCATCATTTTCTTGAAGCACAACAGGAGCCTGACTGAATCTCCAAGGCCCTCCTTTCAACACCTTGTTGCGATCCCTGTGCAAAACAAAAGCAAGGACAAACCTGTTTGGTGCCCTCTCTAGAATCTTGAAACCCTTATCGAGGACCCAAACTTGCCTGAAAAAATGTTTCAGATCATTGAGCAAGGCCGGTTTCTTCACCAGTGGTCGTGCCAGTAAAAAGGATTGCGTTGCACGCTTTTGGACTCCTCCAGAGGGTCTTGAGAGATCATCCATGCACATTGTTGCAAGCTAGCGCAAGTGATGCATCGAAGGACGAGGTCATGTCGTCAACGGTGGACATGGTAGCGGGTTGGGGAAGATGAGGGACGATGCAAGAAGGCCGCACGATTTTGTTGGTTTGGTGGCTGCACATAAGCACGGCCTTAGGGTTTTCCTCGGTAACAATTTTTTCATAAAATACAAGGGTGCACGAAATAAGTTTTTGCATCATTAGAATATGTAGTCAAATTTAGGGTAAGCTAAGTAACTTCAAATTTTTTGCCCAGTGAACTTATTTATATATGATTACTGTTAGCTTATCTCCTGCTTATCAACGAACTCTTAGCGCTTATCACCTTCCAGATCTGATCCATGATTCATTGGCAATAATAACTGTCTTTTTTATTTATTTTTTTATTTTTTAACTCGTGCAATTTAAGGGTTTCTTGGTGACGTAGAAACTATATGATCTTCGTTTTTTGTGGTGCGTATTCATTGTCTGGGGCAATATATTTATGTTTGCTCTGCCAGACCGTGTTCTTTTTGAAGTATTTCGAGTGAACCCAGAAGCTGAGGACTGCCAGCCAAGATTACGGAGACAACTAGAAGATGTTGATCTGTAGAATTTGAAGACAAAAAGCTCAGCTAGCAAGATGTTGCAGTTTTAATAAGTTTTTTTTTTTTACTTTCTTTCTCTATTGAATTCATTGATTAACAAAAACATACAGTACTACAAATATAGATGTGCATAAGGAAGCTACAGTCCTCTACCCAAAAGCTTAATTAATCTACACCTAACATAAAATAAAAAATCGAGGCCCAAAAGCCCAACTATAATCACGTAGAGCTACAGAGAGAGTAGCTGTCATGGCTTCTAACCACGAAACTGCAGAGAGAATACCGCCAAAAAAAAAAAAACTACAGAGAGAATAACTTCGGCCAAGGCTTCACTTCCAGATATCAGAGGTTTATCCACCATCATTCTTCATACCCTAATAGCTTGCACAAAAAGGACAAATGTACTACGGCAGTTGTGGTGGTGGAGACCATCAAGGACACGATGCCACACAAAGTGTCGGTTCGGCAGCTATTCCTAGGTGTAGAGTTAGGATAGACCCAGGTCGAGAAAGGTTGTGATGGCAGGATTGTGAAAAAAGAAAGCGAATAGAAGATGAAAGGCGAGGTTGTATGAGGATGAGTTTAAATCTAGGCATTTGGATAGGAATTGGATTGGAGCAAATAATGAAAGAGACATAGAGCCTCCGCTGTGAGACAAAGCTCAGTCAAAATTCACCATAGAGGGTGGAGGAGACGCTATCGACTCTCAAAACTGAGAGAGAGATGGAAAAATACACTTTCACGTGGATTTGATGGGCAAGTACGAGCTTGGATCATTTAAATTTTGTTGCTGGGCCAGCTTTTGCAATCTGTAAAATAATAACAATTTTAGTTATATCGCATAGCCAGTCTGTAATTTATTATGCATATCCGCAGCATCGTGCAGGCCTTTACACTAGTATAAACTAAATTCTAAACAATTTCGTTTAACGCATATTTTTCGTTTCATCTAAACGCATATTTATATATGTAATAATGTACTGGAGAATGTAATGTCATATATTCTGATGCAGAACGGATGGAAGCTCAGTTCGAAGAGCAATTTGATCGTGCAAGAGGAGGTAAACGAAAAGTTACTAGTAGACACGAAGTAGCTCGGAGTCCGATTGGAGCGTGCCATAGCTTTCCAGAAAGGGAATCGCGCCAGGAACAAGACTTGTCGCTATGCCACGACCTGTGGGCTTTTTAGGGCTTTCGGGGTCGTTTAGGGCCTCAAAACTGCATTTTTCTAATTTTCGGTGTTTTGGTTTTCTAGTTTATTTTTGGATTGTTTTCGTTTTTACCCATGGGCTTTAGAGTTTCATTGTTAGTCGCCCTAGGGTTTCTTTTCTCTTATTTAAGCAACCTTAAACGGTTGCAGAACTATTTTTTATCATATTTATCAATCAAATTGAGATTTATCTCTGGTGGACTCCAGAATCTTTGCTTAGGTTTATTGCTGGTAAACCTAGTTTATCATTCTGACTGCGTCATATTCAAACACATCCCTACAAGACATGCCCTTTGTTTCTTCGTCATCACATATGAAATCTAAATAAAAGTTACCTAGAGAAGAATCTAAGACAAATAAGCAATTTACAGACTAAAGTAAAGATTGTTTCTTCTAAAATATGAAATTTCCTCTCAGAGGACCGGGCAGCCAGCAATGACAACCCCTTTCGCAGTAGGGCATGTAGCCAAGGGGCAGAGCTCTCCTTTGTTCCCCCACCAGTCGAGTTCAATATTCTGGGACTGCAAGGTAATGAAGACCAATATCGTAATAAAGGCAGTTCCGGCCTCGAGAGCACCAGAGGCGACATAGTTATACTTCTTCCACAAATCTTGCCGGTACCTGAAGACAACAAAACCTGACAGAAATGCCACAAATATCCAACTATTAAAGTTTAAAGCAGTGGCAGGGGGCATCATTGCTGTGGCACCTAGCAAGACAGGCATGTTAACGGCAAGAATCCATTTTTGTTTGGGAAAAATCCTGTGCGCAAGCCAAACAAGCACCGGGGCAATGGCGCCACCAAGGAAAAACCAGTTGATGTTACTGTATTCACCGAGGTTTCCAAAAATTCTGCGGGGTCCAACGAGACCCCAGATAACAGACGCATCAAAGAACACGCGGTCCGTTGGACAAGTCCAAGGGCTGTCCGTTGGCAGCAGGGAGGTATCACAGAGGTTGGGAATCTCTGCCATCAGCCACCATGCTGTACACTGGTATACAACCACAGCTACAACAGTTCCTACCATCTGTGCTGTGAACATTGCTCTTGGTGGAATCTTCATGTAGTGACCGAGCTTAAAATCCGACACAAAATTTAGACCTTGCATCATACTTATGTAACCATACACTTTGAAGCACATGTTAGCTACAGGACGCTCAGGATAAAGGTATCCAATCACATATTCTGTGATAATATTCAAACCTGGTTGCTGTTATCATGAAAAAGAAGGGATAAAATGTCATAACCAGTACAAGCTTACGGTGAATAACAACTGAAATTTTTAATTTTGTTACCTGGTTTGTGGTGGCTTGGATGACACCAATTGGGTATGTGAACGCAACGGCCATGAAACAAGCAAGCAATGCACCCCACCAAGGCAGTTGAAGTGACTCCTTGTAATACACACAAGCAAACAGGATAAGAGCAATATTGATCACGAGGATGAGGATAAACCACAATGTTGGCACTGATTTGTAACTATTCATAAGCCTTGCATGGACATCCTTTTTCTTATTTCCACGAAACGAGTCCAGTATATCCCTGCATAGAAAAATTGTCGAATCCAATGATGTTTCCTTACACATTAAAATCTTACACATTAAAGTCAAGCCAGAGCATGAACAATCAACTTCTTGAGTAAATGAATTTACCTTACATTAAAAAGTAGAACATGCATAACTGTAGCAGAAAGAGTGGCAAATCCAAGACCATAAGTAAAAGCAAAAAAGGTGCTCATATGCAGAGGCCCTTTCTTTGCATATTCGCCGTGATCAAGTTGAAATCTGGAATCAATGATATCGAGGACCTCGTATCTTGAACCATTAGCCATGAACAAATTGCTAGAAAATATTGGGAATGTCTTGGCGCTGTAGATATTAGACCAGTAAGTGATGGGTGTCATCACATACATGAGAAAGAAAAATCCAACAGCAATGTTGGCTGTGGCGAACCACGGGCTAGCCAAAGGAGTACTAAGGTATGCTGCAATAGCAGACCACTCAATGCCAAAAGAACCGATTCCAAGGCCTTTCATGCCAGAACCCAGCTGGTTAACTAGAATAGAATTGGGTCGAATCCAACACACCCAAGAGATAGATGTTAGCATAATGAAAAGATAGCCGGGGAAGATATAGTAAGCAAAACTGGCAATCATCACTATGAGGAAGAACTGGGTACGAGTCATGCTTCCTTTAGGCCTCTTGCTCTTCTCATGCAGAGCACTGCAAGCAATCAGAAATTAAGAGATTCTTTACTATTAAGTAAACAATAATAAAAGAAACAGTTGGCTAATACCAATTACCAAGGAGCTTAGACAAGTTTACCTGAACAATGAAACCTGAACCAGAACAACGGGCCACCACATCTTCTCTGGCTCAACCAGATATTTTCTGAATATTCCAGCCCAACCAAACCCCAACACCTATAATTTTAAACATGTATACAAAATACTCAAATATTTGTACTATATCAGCATAAATTCAATCAATAATCCAAAGAAGGTGAGCAAGAAAAGTACCTGAGTGGTGAGCATAACAATAAAGGAAGAAAGAAAATTGAGCTTCCTCTTGTAGAAGATCTTAACAGCAGTCAAGATATGAGTAGCATAAACAGTTCCACCCCCGCAATTTGCAAATATAGTGATCAAAACATGTTCCTTGACATTAAAGGGCCCCGGATTCATGGTGAACTCAAACCGAGTACCTTGGAAAAAACGGCGCGTGGGCAGCACTCTCGCCATGAAATGTCCGATTGGCACCACAGCAATCTGTGCACTCGTGGATGTCACAGTAAACGGCTGAGTCCTGTACCAGAAAAACTGGTTCACAAAGGAGAGAAGGACGCATGAGACCAATCCCAGAACCCACATTCGGAATGTGAACACCGGCAACGTGGGGTCATCGGTTTTCGGCACTGTCAACTCCACTTGCTCAATGGAACAGCGTTCATCTTCCTGCTCCAAATTTGCAGCACTGCTATTATCTATCTCCATGATTCACACAAGAATACCGAAAACCAAACAAAAAAAAAATCAAAACGAATGAGCTCCTTGCTGTGTGCATAAACACACACAACGCAGAGAGAAAGACAAGGACGAAACTAGGTTAATTTGTGTTGTGGGGTATGGTATATATACTCGTAGAGAGATAAAAGGAGATGTAGATGCAAATGAAGAATCAGAGTTCAAGTGGATCATGTATATACTAAACAGATAGGATTGTTAATTAGAGAAGAAGAAGAAGAGGACAAGAGGTCCAGTAGGAGTAGGACTTAACTAAACAAAGAGAGAGATTCTACGTTGCATGTGAGAATCCTAATTGTAGTAAAACTAAAGGCCGGCAATTCACATTGTGTTCGTATAGTGACCAAAGTCAATCAAAATCATTCTCACCATTGTCCCCGTATTTTTTATTAAACCTCTTTTTACCGGGGAGAAATTTTTCTGTGCTACGGTCAAACCATGTCATCATGCCACGTGGTTTGAGTACTACTAAAATACTGACACGTGGTTTTGATAATGCGAAGTATAATTTGATCGTTCCAAAGTACCCTAGCCTTTCCTCTCCTCCCATCTCTCTCATACGAACACTTTTGCTGTTTTGCAGCTTTCTTGCAAATCTTTAGCTATTAAACTTGATTAATCAAGAACTTATAATTAACAACTAGCGAAGAATTCAACCAAGTAAGAGAAAATAAACTCATGGAGAAGCCAATTTCAGATCAAGTGAGATCAAATTTCAAATATCTTCGTCATTGAATATTGGTTAATTGACATTTTGCTTTCCAGAAGAAAAAAAGTGATAGCGCACTTATATGGTTTCTAGAAAATTCATGGTAACCAAACCAAACAGCTATTTAGTTCCTAACCAAGATCTCCACTTAATTTGTTTCCAGAGAGGTCTATCCTGATAACAAGGGAGAGAGTTTTGGTGTAAATCATAGATGATCCTCTGAAGTTCACAACGAATACTTCTTTATAACAAGTTGCTTCATAATTTCATTGTATCAGATCCATTTCCTTGCGCAATCATGAGGTTGATAGATCTTACAATGATAGCCCAGATTGCAGGTTTTTGTTTCAAAAAGATTCAGATCTTAAGTGTGTTGTGTTTCAGATTTAGATTTTTTTTTCTTAGAGTTTTCATGGAAGCTTTCGTCGATAAATTTGTGGGGATTTCAAGGAGAAATAGCAAAAGGACAGAATTCTACAGGAGTTCGGGTCGTTCAAATTCTTCATAGCTTAGAACACGCACGCATATCTTCTGATCGAGATCTAGATTACCCAACCATGGCAGTTTCTATAGAGGAGAGAGGGAGGAGAGTGGGTATTTCGGTCAAATCAATTTTGTATTGCATTGAACAGGTCCACATGTCATTAATATGTGTGCGCGTCAAACCACTTCAGCATGCCACTTGGTTTGACGGTAGCACAGAAAAATTTCTCCTTCTACTTTATTCTTGACCACTATTAGCACAGCTTCGAAAATCGTCATCTTTTATTCGCCTATACGATTATACCTATATAGGACAAATGAGTCAAATAGAACAAGGTTGAGAATGAATTTTCTGATAATTTTATTCATCTCACAGTGGAGGTATATAAAGAGGATTACAGGAATACAATCGACTTACGTTTCTATTCTCTACCACACACAGAACAGGTAAGTACTAATTAACTACAATACAATCAGTATAATTACAATATATTTCATTTCTAATATTGTACCATGATTCACGCTAACACTCCCCCTCAAGTTGGCGCATACACATCAACCATGCCCAACTTGCTTAGTGAGTCATAAAACGCCTTCCTGGAAACTCCCTTAGTAAGTATATCTGCAAGTTGCTCTTCAGTTGGAACGAAAGGAAAGCTAATAATTTTGGCATCTAGCTTCTCCTTTATAAAGTGACGATCAACCTCCACATGCTTAGTACGACCATGCTGTACTGGATTCTGTGATATGTCAATAGCTGCCTTATTGTCACAATACAACCGCATAGTACTTTGGAGTTTGAAACCTAGATCACGTAACAGATTTCTCAGCCACAGCAATTCACACACTCCGTGAGCCATACCTCTATACTCGGCCTCAGCACTAGATCGTGCCACAACTTTCTGTTTCTTACTTTTCCATGTAACCAAATTACCTCCCACAAAGGTAAAGTAACCCGATGTTGACCTCCTGTCTGTAATATTTCCAGCCCAATCTGCATCTGTGAAGCCACAAACCTCCATAATATTGTTGTGTTTAGAAAACAGCACTCCCTTTCCTGGAGCTGACTTCAAGTACTTCAAAATTCACATAACAGCATCCATGTGACTCACTGGGGTTATGCATGAACTGACTCACCACACTCACTGTATATGCAACATCTGGTCTAGTATGAGCCAAATAAATCAAATGCCCAACCAACCTCTGATAGCGAGCTCGATCAGTAGGTACCTGATCTGGATACTCAGCTAAACAATGATTCTGCTCAATGGGAGTATCAATAGGTCTGTAATCCAACAAACCTGTCTCTGTCAGCAAGTCAAGAACGTACTTCCCTGGCACAGGTAGATCCCTTCTCTCCCCCTGGCTACCTCAATTCCTAAGAAGTACTTAAGTTCACCCAAGTCCTTCATCTCAAACTCAGAGGCTAGCTGACTCGGCTGAAAACCGGCAGAAAAGAGAAGAAAAACAAAAAAAAGGGAGGCAACCCAAGCTGAGCCCAGAAGCCTTCAAGCCCAAAGTCAACAGCCCAGAAGCCAACAAGTCTTCGGCCCAGAAGAAGAAGACAGCTTTCGGACCAGAAGAAAAAGAAAGCCTCCGGCCCAGAAGCCCACTGATCCAGGCCCGCTGACGTCAGCCCTGCAGCCACGACACGTCAGCGTCCACGTCATCACCCAGTCAGCTTCGCCACGTCAGCAGATCGGTCAACTCTGGTCAACACTGTCGGTCAACCACTTTCCGACGACTTTTCCGGCCACATTCCGGGGACTTTTCCGGCCACTTCCTGGCGACTTTTCTGGTCACTTTTTCGGCGACTTTTTCCGGCGACCTATTTCAATGTATTTTTTACTAAAAGTTTCCGTTTTTGAGTTTTTATTTCTTTTCTCTTCTTTTGTCTTGGGGACTTGCAAACTCCCTTCTTCTACCCCCCTTTCTTAATCATAGGGGAGACCAAATTAAGCCGAACTGTGGGGGTTCGTGCTCACTCCATGCTTGGAGCTTGTAGAGTTCTCCAAACTTAGAGTTTGTTGAGATAAAACGATCGACCGCAAACATCATTGTTTCGATCTAATCCAACCCCTCTTGGAATCGAATTTCTTGGAAGCGACTACGCTCAGAAATTTTATTTGTTTTCGTGGTAGCCTTTTTCGCTCCAAAACTAACCCTAATTTCTTGTTCACTTTCAGGATGAGTAACCTGAACAAATTAGACTTTGCTCCATTGGGAACAACTGGCTCTGAATATCACAGGTGGGTTCGTGATGTCAGCCAGCATCTCAAGGCCGATGGAATCCTGGATACGATTCTTGAGCCTAGCCAGGACGTGCTAACTGTTAAGCAAGCTCAAGCTTTGGAAGCAAATAGAGCAGTCTTAGAGGCAAATAAGGCGAAAGCCATCATCCTAATGACTCGTCATATGGATGATTCGCTCCAGTACGAGTGTATGAATGAAGAAGACCCCAGAAGGTTGTGGGTCTCACTCGAAGAAAGATTTGGCAACGTCCGTGACTCCCTGCTTCCTGACCTAGAAGTGAGATGGCATAGCCTCCGCTTCTGTGATTTCAAGTCAGTTCTTGACTACAACTCGGAAGCACTTCGCATTAAATCCTTAAAGGAATTCTGTGGTAAAGAGATCACAGATGCGATGTTGATTGAGAAGACTCTTTCTAACTACCCCGTCTCTGCATTGATGGTTGCTAAGAACTATCGAATCGATGTTGCTGCAGAACGGATCACAAGGTTTCATGAGCTTATTGGAGCTATGAATGTCGCTGAAAAGCATGACAACATCCTTGTGAAGAACTATAATTCGAGATCCGTGGAAACATAGCATATTCCGGAATCCAATTATAGTCGCGCCCCTAAGAGAGGGCGCCAAGAGCGAAACCCTAATATTAGGGATACTTCTGGACGTCCTGGTCCATATAATCGCTCTACTTGGGAAGGTAACCGCTAAAAGAGGCGAACACGGAACCGAAGAGGTCAACGTGGAAAGAGAGAGGGAGGCAACGCCTCTGGCCATGTTGGTGGCGCCACCAATATTAGGAGCCATCTAAATGATGATTTCAAAGTGCCTCAATCAATGGAGTCTGAGCAAAGAGATGTATGTTCTCGATGTGGAGTATCTGGTCATTAGGCACACATTTGTAGAGCTCGTGGAGAAATTATCACCGCCTACAAAGCATATTGTGAAGCAAGAGAAGCTCACTATGTGGAACAAGAAGATCAAGAAGATGATCTAGAGTGAAGGGTTGAAGACTACAAAACTGGCTGGGATCAATAGATCGCCAATTTTGTTTAAGTCTTTATTTTTCCAAGAGATGTAATAGGCAATTGCCATATATTTTTGTAGTAAATGCCAATGGTTTAGTCTTTCTTCAAAGTAGGCTCACCTAAAGTAAGTGTGATGTCTAGGAAGGTTATGAGATTAGTGGTACTTAAGCGAGCCTTGCTCCACCGACATCTCTCTACTCACCTGGTCACATTTATTTTGGAATTATCGAAAGAAGTTAGACGACTACCATTGTTTTGCATTAGCTAGCATTTTGGATTAGATTTTCTTTGGTCAAAGAGACAATGATGTAACTCCATTGGCTTATGAATAAAATTTCGAGTTCTTTTCATTATGACTCCATTTTGATTATGAGCATATGACTTTGTGACTAAGATGGCTGGGCCATCAGTATTAATTCAAGGACATGGAATAGCCCAAGTTCCCCTTGCCAAATGGCACCTTGATTACTGTCACAGAAACTCTCTACACTCCTAGGGCAAATCGCACCTATGAATAGCCAACGGATTCCATGCGAAAATGCATGTAGAGAACGGAAATAAGTTCCTTTGCAATACCTCTAAAGATTGCGAACAAAGGCGCATCTTAGAGAAGTTTATGTGTCTCTCTAGTGGACTCTATGTCACTATCCGAGCTATTTAATCCAATAAAAGTTATGAGAGAAGATCTCTTGGATTTAGACACATATTGGCTTTGTCACGACAGGATAGATCATCCTAGTCATGATATGATGATCCGTCTACAAAAGACTTCACACGGACATCCATTCTCTCGAGCGAAATGAAGCATGAATCAAAGGTTGATTCTTGGACTAAGTGTGACCGCCGCCGCTGCCTCTGGCACCGCCGCCGTCCACAACCAGCCTAAGGCTGGCACAGTCCCTATTCATGACACCATGGATGGCGTCCATCATGGTGATGGCGCCCTAGGTGATGCTACAATCACCAACTTTGCTTCAAGTAGCGTTTCAGACGCTCAGGCCCAACCACAATCCTCATTGGTTGCTTCTAAAGTCTCTCGCTCGTTTACAAAGCCTGTTCCTTAGGGAAATTAGGACTGAGACCGTCCTATGGAAAGGATATGCCAATACTCATTTTGTTCTTACAAAGAATCCGTAGGGATTCTGTGGACTGATTCAACCAACTTGCGGACGTTTAAATATCTCATAATGTTGGTTGACACGCAAACACGCTGGTCACGTGTTGTGCCATTGTCCACTTGTAAATGCTGCTTATGCTACACTCCTAGCACATATCATACAACAACGGGCTCACTCCCCGGATCATCCAATTCTGTCAATTGGACTTGACGATGCTAGAGAGTTTACATTGAAGACTTTCGATGGTATTGCTTTGGGACTGATGTTGGACATTATATTCCCATGAACACACCCAAATGGTCTCGCAGAAACGACTACGATGGTAGTCCGGACATTGGTAATGCGCACCAATCTCCTTATATCCGCTTGGGGCGATGCAATATTGCATGCAGTTATGCTAATTCGTCTATGACCCACTGCCACTCAATCTACCTCTGCGTTACAGCCAGTGACTGGGTACAAATATCGTACTTACGCATATTTGAGTGTGCCATGTATGTGCCAAATGCGCCGCCACAGCGCTCTATGATGGGTCCTTACAGACGAATGGGCAACTACGTTGGATTTGAGATTCCAACAATCGTCCGCCACTTAAATGCCCTTGCTAGGCGATCTTCTTACCGCTAGATTTGCGGATGTCATTTTGATGAGACAGTTTTCCCGTCATTAGAGGGAGATAAGAACACAGATGTTCAGCAGGAACGATAGGAATTGTCGTGGTCTGTCTCCACTATGTCTCATCTCGATCCCTACTAAAGTGATGAGATCACACACCTGCTGGAAATATGCCTGCAAGGAAGTACGTCCCTATGAGAGGACGTAGCGCCACCCTACACGGAGGTAGGCATGGCGTTGGGGTGCCAACGCCAAAGAAAGTGGCACTCTGGCGTTACAGGCCATGGCCCCAGCTAGGATGCGTGGGAGGCCCGTGGGTTCAAAGGATGCTTTGGCACAACCTAATCATTGGATCATCGACACTCAAAATCCGTCTCATGAGAATCTTCCAGATTATGGTTATCGTTGGGGGACACCTCAACGTTAGAACCTATTCCTGAGAATATAGAGCTCTTTGAAAATTACACTAGTGTACATGAGACGTGGGATAGAAACTCCATCATAATTGATGATGTAGTTGCGCATTTCGTTGCACATGAGTTTGTTGAGTCTGATGATATCGAACCATGCTCCGTTGATGAATGAATGCCAACGTAGAGAAATTTGGCCTAAATGGAAAGATGCGATCCAGGTTAAGTTGGATTCTCTAATGAAGAGGAAGGTTTTTGAGCCAATGATGCCAACACCTCCTAACATAAAACCTATTAACTAATGGGTCTTCGTTAGAAAGTGTGATGAGAAAAAGAGATGGCAATCTCACCTTATGGCGCAAGGCTTCTCACAAAACTCCCTAGAATCGACTACGATGAGACATATTCTCTCGTAATGGATGTCATTGCACTCTACTACCCTGTCAATTTGGTAGTTTCCAAATAACTGATCATGCAACTTATGAATGTGGTAACTACGTATCTCTATGAGGATCTAGATACGGAATATACATGAAGGTTCATGGTGAACTTCATTTACCTAAGTCAAGTGGCTCTAGACCACGGAGCGCGTTTTACAAAGAGGTTAAAACGCTCCCTAAAGTGACTACTTGATTGGGAAGGGATATACCCGCGCGTTTCAATAACAAGTTTCGGATTCTATCGCGGTTCATGTTGGACATGATCTTCATTAGAAGTCCTTAAAGAGTTAAGGGAAACCGCTGAACACTTGAAATCCGAGTTTGAGATGAAGGATTTTGGGAGAACACGATTATGTCTCGATTTGGAACTTGAGCATCGTGTTGATAGATGCTTAGGCATTTTGACAAGGTCAAGCCTTCAAGCACCCCCATGATCGTCCGTAGTCTTGATCCTGAAAAGGATCTTCTTCGCCCAAAGGATGATGACGAAGATATGCTAGAGGCAAGAGTGCCTTACTTAAGTACAATAGGCGCATTACTGTACTTAGCTAAATGTACAAGATCGGACATCTTATTTGCAATGAACTTGTTAGCTAGATATAGCTCTGCGCCAACGCAACGCCATTGGATTGGTGTAAAAGATATCTTTCAGTACTTGAGATGTATGATTGATATGAGCTTGTTCTGTCCCTACAGAGAGATGATGGATTCGTACCCATCACACACCAGGAACGCCGCCAACACTGGCCTGCGTCCATTATCCCCATCCCAAAACAACATGTGTTTTGGAAGGTTTTGCTAATATTGGGTATCTTTTTTACCCACACAAAGGTCATTCCCAAACTGGTTAAGTGTTCACCATGGGTAAAGATCGTGATATCTTGGAGGTCTACAAAACAGACCCTAGTCGCTATATCTTCGAACAATGCAGAGATTATTGCTCTTCACAAAGTGGTTCGTGAATGTATATGGATTGGATCCATAATTACGCATGTTCGAACAATTGTGGTTTGAAGTCTACCACATATGAGCCTACGAGTATTTAGGATAATGCTGCTTGTTTTGAACAAATGAAGTAAGGCTACATCAAAAGCGACAACACCAAGCATAATTACCAACAACAGACTCTCCTCAAGATCAAAGTGAAATAGGTTCGATGTGAGGACAATATGGCAGACTTGCTCACTAAGTCATTGTCTAAATTCCACTTTCGAGAAACATGTTGATAGTATCGTTTTGCGGAAGTTATCCGAACTCCCATGACCGTAGTCATCAGGGGGAGATGCAGACATTAGGGGGAGATGTCTACATGTGTGGTCTCGAAACGTGAAGGGTGTGTTGTGCTCTTTTTCCCCTTCGACCGAGGTTATTTTTGTCCCACTGGGTTTTTGTTACTCGGCAAGGTTTTTAATGAGGCAACGAGAGGGGCACCACGTTTGGGCGATACAAAGGGGAGTGTTCAAGTAAATCCAGAATATGTGTCTGGCCCAAACTTGAGATTACTTGCTCTAGTTGAAATAGGGTTTATATTAGAGATATTCTCGGAGGATCTTAGGAGATATCCAATCAATGTACGATTATGTTTCCATGTACAACTCTATCTCTATGCTTGTAATCCTCTATATAAAGAGGCCCCTATTATCAATGAAAGCACAACTCAATTCTCTCCCAATTCAGTTTTCCTTAAACACGATGGAAATAAGGAGTCGTTAGGTTCATATATACGAGGTCCATTATCTGTGAAGAAGTGAAGATGGGCCAACAAAGAAGTTATTGTTGTTTAGTGAACAACCAGAAACCGAATATGAAAGACTCTCTTAGTCAGAATCAGAGAGAGAGAGAGTTTTTAAGGAGGCACTCATTCTTTGATTTAGGAGTTCTTACTTTTAATTGATTATGTTGTACAATAGATCTCGATACACTTCTCATTCTTGATTGATGTAAATTAGACATTTTACTTTTTTTCTCACTCAACTATTTCGTTTTGTTTCTTCAAAATTTTCTCATTCGCTTTTTTGGTTAATTCTAAGTTCACTTTTTCTTCCACTGCAAGGTATTGGATCGAAAACATGGATTCAGTAGAACATGGCTCAGATCATAGAAATAAAAATGTACTGGAGAATGTAATGTGATATATTCAAACACAACTCTACAAGACATGCCCTTACGGTTCTTTGTCATCACATATGAAATCTAAAAAACATGCAGTTGCATACAAAAGTTTTATAGACAAAAGACTGAAGTAAAGATTGTTTCTTCGAAAAGCCGGGTAGCCAGCAACTACAACCCCTTCGGTTGTAGGGCATTTAGCCAAGGGGCAGGGCTCTCCTTTATTCCCCCACCAGTCGAGATTAATGTTCTGGGACTGCAAGGTAAGGAACACCAATATTGCAACAAAGGCAATATCCAAAACCCGAAACAAATGCCATAACTATCCAACTTGTAAAGTTTATAGCAGTGGCAGGGGGCATCATTCCCGTGGCATCTAGCAAGACATGCATGTTAACAGCAAGAATCCATTTTTGTTTGGGGAAAGCCCAGTGCGCAAGCCAAACAAGCACCGGGGCAATGGCGCCAACAAGGAAAATTAAACCAGTTGACATTACTGTATTCACCAAGGTTTCCAAAAATTCTGCGGGGTCCAACGAGACCCCAGATAACAGACGCATCAAAGAACACGCGGTCCGTTGGACAAGTCCAAGGGCTGTCCGGTGGCAGCAGGGAGGTATCACAGAGGTTGTGAATGTCTTCCATCAGCCACCACGCTGTGCGCTGGTATACAGCCACAGCTACAACAGTTCCTACCATCTGTGCTGTAAACATTGCTCTTGGCGGAATCTTCATGTAGTGACCGAGCTTGAAATCCATTACAAATGAATAAATGATAGAGCTTGTACCATACTTATGTAACCATACACTTTGAAGCACATGTTAGCTACAGGGTGCTCAGGGTAAAGGTATCCAATCACATATTCTGTGATAATATTCAAACCTGGTTCCTGTTGAAAAAGATCGCACAAAATGTTAGAACCAGTACAATCTTACATTAATAAAAATGAGATTTTTAGTTTTATTACCAGGTTTGTTGTGGCATAGATGACACCAATTGGGTATGTGAAAGCAAAGGCCATGAAACAAGCAAGCAATGCACCCCACCAAGGCAATTGAAGTGACTCCTTGTAATAGACAGAAGCAAAGATGATAAGCATCTACATGTCTTTACATGCTTTTACTACTTTAAGCATGCCCACAATATATCACACTTGATATGCATCTACATGTCTCCATGACCCTTAAGCATGCCTACAAAACGTTATTAGCAACTTTACTACAAGTACATGCTACACACATACATGCTTAAATTCACTTTCATGTGACATGCATCTAGAAGCTTGTGACACTTACGACTTAATTAAACATGCTCGGATAAACGACTTGTTCGGGTTACGACTCGCTTGGGTATCGAGTATGGCCATGACTTGCGCTTGGGCCACGCCCTACATGCTCGCACAGCGCCTACACACTCAACTACACCCAACTTGCTCAACTACACCCAACTTGCTCGATCATGTCCAACATGCTTTACTTAAGCCCCAAGTTCACAAACGCTTCATACTATGTCATCGGGACTACTCCCACAATTTTCTTTGGACACCCATTACACTTGCCACTATCTATTGTGCGTGTTATATGGCCATAAGATCCACATATACAACTACCAATATTTTACATGTTCATACACATTAATGGAATATTGAATTCTTCTACCATTTGTCACTTGCAACAAATCGAATTCTTTTCGCATTCCATTAATACGAGCGGTAACCAATACAACAAAGCATTCTACATATGCGCGTTTTTTGTCTCATTGTGCAGGTTAAACGAGTCCCTTCTTGCTTAAGGAGTTCGGGGACTTGTAGGGGCTAGGCGCCTCTTGGACATTGTTTATGCTTGATGACTTCATGATTATAACTCCCCAACCAAGAAGCTCCTCTTACTCGGAGACTTCGAGGACTTGTAGATACCTCTCACTATGCATGGATAGTTTGCTACCTCACCAAGCATAAACAACAACCTCATGGGATCCAACCGCTACTTGCATCTTGTAGCCCTATGTTCAAGCTACGCTACGGTATCCGGAAGCGGCAAATACGTTGCCGGGAAGCCACATTCCCGGTCTTGCCAACATGCCCTCACAACTAGGCTTTTTAGACTAGAAATGATGGTTGCTTGTCCCACATCGAAAACCATGTAAAGGAGATGGCTTCCTTCACCTATAAAAGGAATGCCTCCTCCCACAACTCAAGACACTCCATTACACACTTTGTAATCCCAAACACACATACTACAACATTCAAGTGGACGTAGTTTCCCGCTAAGGCGGGAAACGAACCACTATACTTCTTGTTTCGTTCTCTCTCTCTCTCTCTCATTCTTTACGTTAATTAGACCCTTCGGTCACTTACATTAACATTGGCGCCGTCTGTGGGAAGCCAACACAAAGGCTTTGTCACTTACCATTGAGTTAAGTCATCTTGACGAAACTCAAAATAATTTTTCTTTGAGTTATATAATTGATATTCTTAGCGGCAACTTGTGCCATCTGCCAAGTCAACGCTTGGTCAACGCCCATCTCAAAAGTCAACGCTAGCAAACGCCAACTCCATCCCAAGTCAACGCTAGTCAGCACAAAAGTCAACGCCAGCTCAAATGGTCTCCGCTGAACCACTCAAAAAAAAAAAAAAAAATTGTTTTGGTGCCATAATTACTCTGGACACCCAGAAGTCTACTGTGGGCAACCTACCTTCGTCATTATCGCATCCAACCGCCAAGCTTTTCGACTGATCATCAGCGCCGACCTCCAAGTGAGCACCAGGCTCCGCTGCTCCACCGATCAAAGCCTCCGGCTAGCGGCACCGCCAGCACACCAGCGCCGCCAGCCATCCAGCGGCTCTGCTACTGCAAACCGCTAGCAAACAAGGCCTCCGCCAACCTCCAAGTGCTATCACCGCAGAACTCTGAGCCTCCGCCGAGCTCAAAGTCATGGCCATCTCCGCTGAGCTCTGGGTCTCCGCCGAACTCCGAGCCTTCGCCGAGCTCAAAGTCAAGGCCATTTCCGC
Organism: Rosa rugosa; assembly: GCF_958449725.1. Taxonomy (NCBI): domain Eukaryota; kingdom Viridiplantae; phylum Streptophyta; class Magnoliopsida; order Rosales; family Rosaceae; genus Rosa; species Rosa rugosa. The sequence goes on from NC_084825.1 coordinate 53,678,431, forward strand.
TGAGCTCTGGGTCTCCGTCGAACTCCGAGTCCACTGCTCCGCCACACTCCGCTGGCCCAAACCTCCGCCACCACTAGCTCCGCTGGCAAAACCCCCGCTGAACTCTAACACCAGCATCCTCACTCGTTCTCAGCACCTCACTGACCACACAGCCACACCACCACTGCAAAACGTAAATCTACTATGGGCACCTATGGCAACTCCGTCATCGGCGCTGAACAATGATCATGGCAACCCAGGTTAGAACGCTCACTTGTTCATCACCGTGATGCTCAGTAGATCTTAATTGCAGCAGGCACCGAGCATTCACGCATCAGCGCCATCTGGGCTGGGTACGAAGAACCTGGGCAAGCTAAGTTTCCCTTCCATTCATAGTCTCCTCCTTACTATACAAGCACCACGTGCTTCTGCTTTTTGCATAAGTTGGGAGACACCTGCCTGCACGTACACTTCACACATACATATATTTATATATCTTTATGTATGGGCCACTTGTGCAGTTCCCATCACTTATGGACACGTACACTTCCTGTTAGGCTAATGGTCAATTGAACAATTGAAAGCATCCGTAAGGAATTCAAGCACCGGCCATATACCAAGCCTTTCAATAGCAGGGCGTATTGGATGTATACTCCTTGGAACACTAGGTCGTCGTTTTAAGAATTGTCCAGTACTAGTCGAAGTAACAACATCTTTGATGCAACTTCTGGTACTTGAACTTGATCTCTTTCTCTTGTGAAATGCATTGGAACATTTATTCCAGCATTAGTTACGCTAGAAAGTAGAGTTTGCCAGAGATTTAGCTATGAAGCCTATCCCAGGCATGAGATTTCGCTATAAAGCCTAGTGTTTAGAGGGTGAAGGCTATTTCATATGGGGGAGATTTTAGAAGCAGGAGAAGGATCAACAAAGATAAGAAAGCCATTGTTGCTGTTGTTGTTGGTTGTGATTCTCTTCTGCTCCCCAAATGGGTCTATTTTTATAGGGCCAAATGCGTGTGGTCTCATGCATGACCGATTGGTTGAGAGATCGAGTTTAATGGCAGCAATTAAGGAGGTGGTTAATGCCATTATCTCGGAAATATTGCCAGTCAATACGCGAGTTTAATGGTTATGAATAGGCAGGTAGATATGTTAATGTAGAGTGAAAGCTAGATCAGCAGGGAGTAGATGTTGTTGTCATTGTGTGCCTGTACGTGGATGATCTTATAATAACCGGCAACAATTGAGGGAGTTTCAAACCGAGAAAGGAATTTTTATTTCACAGTTGAAATATGCAAGAGATGTTCTCAGAGGTTCAAGATGGAGCTTTGCAAACCAACTCTCACTCCTCTTCGATCAAACAAGAACAAAGTTGGTTCTGGGCTCTGTCTTCCCCTTGGGCCATTGTGGGCTCTTTGTTGAGCTAGGTTTTTCTTTGTTACTTTTTGTTTTTTTTTCCTTATCCTTTTGTACTTTGGGTTTAGGGTTATGGACTTGGTGTTTTTTGTCTTTGAGTTTTGGGCTTCTGGCCTCTAACTCGGACTATGAGCAGCTTCTCTCCAAGTCTCCATGATCTTAGCATTCAGATTCTCGACGGCTTCTCTCCATGATCTTAGCATTTATATATTCTCTAGACAATGCCATAGGTATGACAATTACAACGGACATAAGCCTAGACAACCAATTGATCTCCAACTGCTACAGCTAGAATTACGTAATGTATGGGGGTAAGTACATCTCTTAAATTCGAATGACTAAAAGCCTAGATTTTAAGAAGCAATAGAATTAATCCATTCCATTTTCCTCTCTGTACGTATCAATCACCTCTCGGCATTGCGAATTGCAAGGTCTTGTATGTAGACGTTACTTTTACCTTTGAGTGCGAGTTAGTTAATCAAGTAGGGGGACTTAATTTGTTAGATAACAGCAGAAGCGTAAATATTGAAAACTAATTTTGGGTAGGGAGATATATATGTGCATGAATGACGTACAATATGGGAGATGGAAATGGGAGATGTATTGCCCAAGGGCATGTACAGAGCTCCTAGAGAGAGATATGGATCGAGGAGACTCTCAAAATACCTAATAAAGGAATTCACTCTTACGATACTTCTACAAAATATTCCTCCACACGCATTACTCAACTAGACTAGCCTACTTGTATAGGTCTACACTAGACAATGCCATAGGTATGACAATTACAACGGAAATAAGTATTAGACTGTTACAATAACATTGAACCTTCCTAACTCTCAACCTACGATGTCACCAACTCTCACCATTATTTTCACCATAATTCTAAGTTAACTTTAATTCCAACAGACTTAATTTTGTGCAAGTTAAATAAAGAAAAAGCAGATGACGGGGTGATAATATTTCCAAACAGAACAATTGTTCTGTTTGCATAATTGATATATAGAAAGTAAATGTGCAGCAAGTTCAGGAATAAGAAGCACATTGTTCAGTTTCGACCTTCCAAGACTTAAGTTACCAATATGTGTGATATTTAAAAATTCACCATCACCAATCTGCACTGAATCTGTAGCTGTGTAAGGGGCAAGATTGTTGAGAAGTTGTACTTCACTTGTCATATGATTGGTGGCACCAGAATCAGCCAGCCAATATTGAGGTGAATTGCCAGTCGAGGTTGAAGCAAGCATTGCTACTCCCTGCTGCTGAGAGCCTTGCTGAGCATTTTGAAATTGTTGAGTTGGTTGAGTCTACATGGTTTGCATAGTTTGAAGTTGTGGAATTGACTGTTGTTGTTGACCAGGGAAAAGATGTAGTAGCATCTGTCTGCAGTGTGATTTGGTTTGCCACAATATTGACAGCTAGTGATGCTTGAATTGCCTTGTTGAGAATTCTGAAAATTTAGTAAAGTCCTGCAAGTTTTGGCACCATGACCAATTTTGCCACAGAGTTGACAAGTGAGACTAGTTCCCCCTCCATTTAGCCTGAAAAGTTGTTGTTGAATCCTGCATTACCACCATTGAATTGATTATTGAATGGAGCCCCATTTCCTTTATTCATGCCATTGTTAAAATTGTTGTTCCCCCTGTAGCCACCAGAATTGTTGTCGAATCTTGCATTGTTGTTACCAAACTGACCATTTTGCCTGCCAGCATAGAAACCCACAGTCAAATTTGACTATTTCTCATCACATATCGTCAATCCTCACTACTGAAACCCACAATCAAATCCGACTATTTCTCATCAAAGAACGTAAATTTACAACTGAACCATCGCAAAAACCCCAGCTTGGAACGGTTTCAAGGTTTGATTTCAAATTTTTGAAATCGCATTGTTGAAACTTGTTATAGCAGGTTACAATGCGATTACATGCGGTGGACTCGCATCTGCACCCGCAAATGCACGTCCGTCCATTTTAGCCTTGTAAAATAGACGGCCCAGATGCAATTACGGATTTTTAAGGTACTGATACCTTAAGGCACTCAAAGGAAATCCTTGACTATTAAAAGGATCCGATGATGTTTCCTTGCACATTAAAGTCAAGCCAGAGCATGAGCAAAACTACTAGTTACTACCTTGTGATTTGGGTTCAAAATCATTCAGTCTATGATTTTCTAATTTCATCAAAAACACCCCTGCATTTTCAATTTTGATCTGATAGGTCCAATCCGTTAGTCTTCCGTTAAATGATTATGTTAACTTGATGACGTTGCTCATGTGTTTCAATTTTGATCTGATAGGTCTAATTCGTTAGTCTTGCGTTAAATGATTCTGTTAACTTCCTAATGTTGCTCATGTGGGACCCATGTTTTATGAATGGCGATAAGGTGGCATGCTTCGTTATTAACAAATAACCCAACCATAACTCGAACCTACAATCTCTTTTATACAAGGCGCACAACAAACCAACATGCTAACCTTGCTTTTTTTTTAAATTATCCTTATTTTTTATATTTATACCATGTCCCTTGAATTTTCTTTTGGTCAAACTATATCTCTTAAAATTTCAAACAAAAATTCATTAACCATTTTTTATTTTATGAGAAATAAAATATTTATTTTTTTAGCAATAAATAAAATATTCATTAACTTGGGTTTGTTTTCGGCTCAATTAAAACTCAAGTATTCATTTTTTTTTTATCTCCTTTTTTTTTTTTTTTTTTCATTCATCTTTATCAAAAGTACTTAGAAACAAAATAAATTAAAAAAAAAACTTAATGATGAAAATTTCAAGTAGTTGAATGTATTCAAGGAATAGGAATATAGTATTAATATAAAAACTAAGGTATAACCGAATATCATAAATAAATATTTTTGTTTGAAATTATAAAAAAAATATAGTATAAATATAAAATCTGAGGATAATTTAGGATATTGTGAGGTTAGTGTGGTGGTTTGTTGTGTGACTTGTATGTAAGAGGTGGGTTCGAGTGTTATGGTTGGGTTATTTGTTGGTAATTTTTTTATTTGATAGATTTCTAATAGTGGGACTTACTTCTAAGCTGACTAGACATACCACCTCATTGCCATATTATAAATATAGGCCTCACATGAGTCATGTCGGCAAGTTAACAAACTCACTCAATGAAAAAAATAACGGATTGGATCTATTAGATCAAAATTGAAAATGCATGGGTATTTTTGATGAAATTAGAAGTCCATGACTAAATTGATTTTGGACCCAAATCATAGGATAATAATCAGTATTTAGCCCTTTATTTAAAATAAATTAAGTATATTTACCTTGCATGAAAAAGAAGAAAATGCATGATTGTAGCAGAAAGTGTGGCGAATCCAAGACCATAAGTAAAAGCAAAAAAGGTGCTCATATGCAGAGGCCCCTTCTTTGCATATTTGCCACGATCAAGTTGAAACCTAGAATCAATGGTATCGAGGACCTCATATCTTGAACCATTAGCCATGAACAAATGGCTAGAAAATAGGGGAAATTCATTTTACACCCAATTTTTATCAGAAATAGTAGGAAAAACCCACCCACATTTTGTTTTTAATATACACCCAAATATGCCCACTAGGATACATATTATATCCTTATTTTTTTCAATATTACACAAGTTGCCACTAATAGTCAAAATCATCTAGCAAATATTATGGAGTTTGATTGACGTCATTATTGGTATTACCTTCACTTTAGGTTTTTATCAGTACTTAATATTAGGTGTTTACATTAATCTCATTATTATCATAAAATGATGAATTTTTGGTATGTTTCTTCCTATATATAGAAGCTAGCTAGTGAATTCATTCATCATTTTTTCTTTGGGTGGAGACCTTTCAAAAAGTTTCGTATGATTTCAAAGGATGACTTCAAACAACCTATTCATGAGGTTTATTTCATCATTTTCTTATGGGTTAGAGACTTTCTTTCACATAGATACATATATCATATTTGTAATTCAAATTACTTATTCATCAGATTTATTTAGTATAATATCTTTGTTAATCTCTTAATTTTGTGTAAAGCTTGAATTGGATGGATTTTTAGTAATTAGAAATTTTAACCTATGAATCTGGTACAAAAGTTAGTTTCATTCCTTCAAAATAGAATCATTGTTTCTAATTACCTGATACTTTTTTTTTTTTTTTTTTGAAATGGGGCTGGTGCGGCTGCCCTCAAGCCTTGATTAATGAAATTGCAGAATACAAGGGGGGACATAGAGCCTGAACCCCAAATTACAATAAGCATAAGAAGAACATCCTGAAATAATACCAAGATTCTCCACAAAACCTATGTATTCTAACAAGCACCAATTAGCAAAAAGTGCACGAATGGCTACTCCATTTGCTTTGACATAGCGGTGACATACCGGAAAGATAACTCTATCACGAAGAAGCATCATTACAAATAACACAGCTTTCCCACTATGTTGCCGCACGGAAATAAATCCGGCGACACTCAATTTCATCCTGCCACTAGGAGGTTGCGTCCATTTGATCAAGCAAATAGCTCGCCTCCCCTCTAGGCCAGTCAAGGCACACAGAGTGTGCATACCGGGACAAAGCCCATTTCGCCCTAACCAAGGGTGGTAGGGAATTATTTTCGGCATAGAGTCGTAGCATACTAAAAGTAAATAATAATTAAGCAAAACAAAAAAATATAATATGGTCAAAGCCCAGACCAACAAGATGGTCAAAGCCCAGACCCGATGTTCAAACGGCCCAAGCCGAGATCGGATGCAGAACTGATAGATTGCTGGTGCCTCCCCTGTTGACCATCCACCTGCAGCAGCGCCGACATCCACCGTCCGGCCAACCACCCCACCCTTCCAGAGATCAGAGTCAGAACATCCCACCCCATGACCGATCCGATCTGAATAGATCGAGTCCACTCGATCTGATCTGCCACCAGAGAATTGCAGCGACGCGACCGCCCGGTCCCCACCCACAGGCGATCTCCGACCCCGCCACACACCGCCGCAAAACATTCGCACTCCTTCCTATCACTACAACAAAAATGCTAATTTGCGAGGAACAAATTTGTCGCTGAAAACTGAGATTTCCTCGCCGTATTGTTTTTGCGAGGAAAATATTTTGGTCGCCAGTTCCTCGCGGTAGGGTGGTCAAGAAAAGTTTCAGCGAGAAAAATAATACTTCCTCGCCAATCCCTTTTCGCGATGAAAATTATTTTTTCTCGCCGTTATTCTTTAGCTACAAATTTTTTCCTCGCCTAAACTCATACTTTTTTCTCACTGAAAATTTTTGAAGGCTAGAAAATAGTCGTTAAATATATTTCCCGATAAAATAAATTTCATCGCTAAAGTATTATTTCCTCGCTAATGATATGTAAATAATTTAGAAATTATAAATAATAAAAAAATTGAAAAAACATTTTCGTCGTTGTAGATATCTTTTGGCAAGGAAGTCTTTCCTCACTATAAGCAATCTTTAACGAGGAAATTCATTTTCTTCCTTATATGTGTCTTGTACGCGAGAATACTATTCCTCGCCAAAGGTACTCAATGACGAGGAACTTTACATTTGTCGATATAGGTTATATGGTTTATAGCGAGGAAATTTACTTTTGTCATTGTAGGTTGTATAGTCTGTAACGAGGAAATTTACTTTTGTCGTTGTAGGTTGTATAGTCTATAGTGAGGAAATTAACTTTTTGTCGTCGTAGGTTGTATAACCTATAGCGATGAAATTTACTTTCATCGTCGTACATATTACAATCTATAACGAGGAAATTTATTTTTGTCGTCATAAGTTGTGTATTGTATAGTGATGAAATTTACTTTCGTCGTTGTACATTCTATAGCCTATAGCGAGGAAATTCTTTTTCGTTACAATTGATTGCTTGTTACGAGGAAAATGTTGACAATACAGATGGTTTTGTCACCGATTGTTCTCTACCATATTACATCAAAATATTTAAAACTAATTGAAATAGTCAAACCAATAATAAATCTCATAATAATAAAACTAAAATAACAATCAAAGTGTTCTCTAACATAAGGAGTAACAAAAATAGTCTAAAACCAATAACAAAATCAAGATGATCTAAAAATCATTTCTCCATGTTTAAGTTCTCTAATAAAGATACTAACTTGATGGATGTTGCCTGGAAAAGTTAGCCATAAACTCCTCAAACTTTTTGGCTTGCTCCTCCAATCTTTGGATCACCTCATTTTGTGCATCAATCTTTTGTTGTTGAGTCCCTACAAGGTGTTGGGTCTCCTGAAGCTGTTCTTGCAACTCTTTGTTCTTTTCAGACATTTCATTTATCGACAAATGAGAGACCCTTAAGGGTGGAGGTCTAGGGCCAAAACCACAACCCTTGATGTAGCCTGATTTGACTCCGAGGACTTTTGCACAAATTTCATCATCTGTCATTGTCCGAGTTCCATCAGGTTGAGTTGTCTCAGTTCGCATCTTAATCATTTCATCCTACAAATAAAAAATATATACAATTAGATAATTTCACCTATAGTCATGGTCAACATATATACATTATAGAGCTTTTGTCCATATGTATGCATCGTTAACAAGCTACTTACCCACTTTGCTTTTGCTCCCAAGTCCCAACCTTTTTTAGTGCTTTTGTACTCTGTTTCAAAGCGATCAATTGCACTTTGCATCTCTCCAGTATGTGCTGCCTATTACGTTCAAACACATTCTTTTAACATCTACAAATACATATTGAAGCTATAAATTTATTAATAAAATTTATAAGTATCTTACAATTTGCTCTTGGTGAGACATAAATGACTTTGACCCAGATTTGTGGTGATGTGTCAACTTTGACCTATTTATAGCATTCTTCTCTGAACGAATCTGAAAATTATTATGAAATATCAAACAGTTAGTTGGAATCTAAATGAAAAAGAAAACTAATATAACAAAAAAGTAAACTGTGTTGAAAAATAGTAAAAAAAAAAAAAAACAATATTGTACCTGAAACTTTTCACTAGAAAAACGAGCACAGAGAAACTCCCATTCTTCCTGAGTCTTGACATCATCGTGTTTGTTTTCAATTGCTTCCTCAATTGTTGAAAATTTCTCAAAATGTTTCTTCAACTTATAACGAAAATTACAAAATACAGTCTGACATGTTGTAATTACTTATCTCTCGACCCAAGGAAGAGACATGTCAATGTCAAACTTGTTCTGCATATAAATAATTTCATGTCAAACAAAATATTAATTAAAGCAATCAATGTAAACTTACATTTTAGAAAAACAAACCATCACTCACCGTTATTCTTTTAATCAACTTATCCACTTCAGTTTTCGGAATCTTCTTCCATTTTTCCACATTTAGTGGGGCATGGTTTCGAACTGTGAAACCAATTTCATTGGCCAACATTTCAGCATATGGGCCTGTAGGTCTGCCATTTTGTTCAGTCAGAGTGACAGGTATTTTAGCATTCAATTGAGAAAACACCTTATCTGCATTAATTCACTCCTCTTGTCTTTCCCTGCACCTTTTTTGTTGGACCTTTAAGATAATTCTTAATTAATGAAGTACGCACATATATTTAGTTTTCAAAATATAACAATATATATAATATTGTATATACCTGTAGGAGGCTCTTGATTACTAGCTGACATCACATTATCATTTCGCTCTTCAGTTGTAACATTTATCAATAGCTGATCATTAGCAGTTTGATGCTGAAGACGTGAACTAATTCTGATTCCTGTCATTATACATATAATTTAGGTATACCCTTCTAATTTGCAATTCACGAAAACAAAATTACATTCCGCTCTCTTTTCTCTACACTTCTTAGTACATAAATAATTAAAGTGATAAAAATTGAATTCAAGAAGATTGCAATACTAACTTACCCGTAGTAGTTCGTTCTGTAGTGGTACCAATAGCAGAATTAAGTCCATCTTCTACAGAATTTTGGCATGGCTGATCAGTAGTTTGCACACGAGAGCGTTTACTCATTACACTACCTGTTATTACACACACATGTTAAATTAATCAATATGAATCAAATCAATAAGTTAAATCTAACTTTCTATAAATATTGTTGTAGCAAAACAAAAATTGAAAAATTACCTGAAGTAGAACGGGATCCATTTGGGCATGGCAGATCAGTAGCTGCTACACGAAAGTGTTTACTCGGTGCATTACCTGTTGTTATACATACATTTAAATTAAATTATTAATTAATCAACCATATAAATGAATTATAAACTTATAAAAAAAAAATACAATACATACCAGTAGTAGGCTTTTGAATGTTAGACACATTGGAACGGCGCATCTTGTGACTACTATTATATAAAAAAAAAAAATCAACAAATAACAAACTTCTTTGTTAAAAAAAAAAAAATCTATAACAATAGATAAGAAAGCACTTGCAATAGCCCCTGTTGGTACCAGAAGTAAATGTATAACAATAGATAAGAAAGCACTTGCAATAGCCCCTGTTGGTAACAGCAATTCTACTTCATGCAAACCATCCGATGTGCATAGATCATTGTGCACAACCTAAAATTTTATGCAAGACAGAAACACATATATAAGAGTTGAGGTTAGTAAAGTCAACCTAGAAATCGATGACTGATTATTCTAGCAATCTAGCAAGTAAAAGGGAAAAAGCACGATAATTAATTTATGCCTAAGGTAAGAATTAGAGCCCAGTTTGTCACACTTTTGATTTTGGCTCTAGATTTCAACTGTTAGTTAGAGATAAAGGCTTCCCTGGCACCCTCTTGATGTAGTAACTCTGCACCTTTGGAAATAGTCCCTATAACCCAACCAAACAAATTTGGCAACCCAGACCCAAATAACTTCTCAATCCCAATTCGATCGAAACCTTTGTTCTGTTATGTTCTTGAAAATAAGATTTTTGTTAATCAAACTATACAATAATGATGTATAAGGAGGAAGAAAGATGAATATAGTCTTACCTGCAGAGATGAGAGCTTCAAAGATGGGAGATGTAGAGAGGGAGGCTCAAAGACGTATTATGAAGGACGAGGTCGCCGTGAGAGAGAGAATTGAGTTTTGTTTCTTTTAGGTTTTATCTCTAATTGTTTTCCTTTTTAGATTAGCTTCTTCTTCTTCTTTTTCCCTCCCCTTGCGGTAAATGAAACCAAAACGTCCCGCTTCTTTATTTTTAATTTTTTAATTTTGTTCTTCTTTCTAATCCTTCAATATGTCATTTATAAAAATAAAAATGTGTTTGTAAAAATAAAAATGGGTTTAGGGTATCTTTATGATTGTGAATATCTTAACGGTTTTTAATTGTGAAGAAGTCTATGATATTTTAATCATAATTTTAAAAGCATAAATATGAATAATTTTAAAGTAGTGGTCTTACACAATTTTCCGCCAACCTAGGCCTCGTCAACGGGCCGGGCCGGGCCTTACTATATTTAATGGCGGGCCGGGCTTTATTGTAAATCGAAGGATCCAATCCCGTCCATATAAAGCGGGCCTTGCGGGCTTTTTCGGAACGGGCCTTGTGGGCTTTATTTATAATAAATATTTAAAGACTAATTTTTTTTTAAATCTATATTTATATATCATACATTCCAAAGAGCAACCTCTATCCATTCAAAGAAAATGGGAAAACAGACCGTTGGATGTGATTATTACTATAAACTATGCGTGTGGTTAAAAATTTAGTCAATTTCACCATAGTTTCGAACCCGATCGGATTGGTCAACCGTAGTTATTTGTATGTTTTCTTGGTTGACCGATGGCGTGACGACCGCGAAACGTGCTTATTTTTTTACATCATGTGTGTAAATATTTGATCGATGGATGTGCGTGGACATAAGATAAAAATTTCAATTTTAATTACAAATACGTTGGTCTATACCAATTTGCCTCCTAAAGTTGTATAACTTATACATTGCATTTTAATTGTTGAGGTTCATTCTAAAGCAAACATGAAGTGAAAAATGAATTTGGAGAAACCAACCGCTCGATGGAGAGATTGTAATGTTTTATGGTGGTTGTAAAAATTTCAGCCAATTTAGTTCTCGTTTCGAATTCGATCAACTAGGTCAAACTTAGTTACTCTTATAAACCTATATTTATATATCATACACTCTAAAGAGCAACCTCTATCAATTCAAAGAAAATGGAAAAACCAACCGTTGGATATGATTATTACAATAAATTATGAGTGTGGTAAAAAATTTAGCCAATTTCACCATATTTTCGAATCCGATCGAATTGGTCAACCGTCGTCACTTGTATGTCTTCTTAGTTGACCGATGGCATGACGACCGCGAAACATGCTTATTTTTTCACATCACGTCTGTAAATATTCCATAGATGGATGTGCGTGAGCATAAGATAAAAACTTCAATTTTAATTACAAAGACGTTGGCCTATACCAATTTGCCTCCTAAAGTTGTATTGACTTATACATTGCATTTAAATTGTTGAGGTTCATTCTAAAACAACCATGAAATGGAAAATGAATTCGGAGAAACCAACCGCTCGATGGAGAGATTGTAATGTTTTATGGTGGTTGTAGAAAATCCAGCCAATTTGGTTCTCATTTCGAATTCGATCAGCTAGGTCAAACTTAGTTACTCTTATAAACCTATATTTATATATCATACACTCTAAAGAGCAACCTCTATCAATTCAAAGAAAATGGAAAAACCGACCGTTGGATGAGATTATTATAATAAATTATAAGTGTGGTAAAAAATTTAGTTAATTTCACTATATTTTCAAATCCGATCTAATCGGTCAACCGTCGTCACTTGTATGTCTTCTTAGTTGACCGATGGCATGACGACCGCGAAACGTGCTTATTTTTTCACATCACGTCTGTAAATATTCCATAGATGGATGTGCGTGAGCATAAGATAAAAACTTCAATTTTAATTACAAAGATTGGCCTATACCAATTTGCCTCCTAAAGTTGTATTGACTTATACATTGCATTTAAATTGTTGAGGTTCATTCTAAAACAACCATGAAATGGAAAATGAATTCGGAGAAACCAACCGCTCGATGGAGAGATTGTAATGTTTTATGGTGGTTGTAGAAAATCCAGCCAATTTGGTTCTCATTTCGAATTCGATCAGCTAGGTCAAACTTAGTTACTCTTATAAACCTATATTTATATATCATACACTCTAAAGAGCAACCTCTATCAATTCAAAGAAAATGGAAAAACCAACCGTTGGATATGATTATTACAATAAATTATGAGTGTGGTAAAAAATTTAGCCAATTTCACCATATTTTCGAATCCGATCGAATTGGTCAACCGTCGTCACTTGTATGTCTTCTTAGTTGACCGATGGCATGACGACCGCGAAACATGCTTATTTTTTCACATCACGTCTGTAAATATTCCATAGATGGATGTGCGTGAGCATAAGATAAAAACTTCAATTTTAATTACAAAGACGTTGGCCTATACCAATTTGCCTCCTAAAGTTGTATTGACTTATACATTGCATTTAAATTGTTGAGGTTCATTCTAAAACAACCATGAAATGGAAAATGAATTCGGAGAAACCAACCGCTCGATGGAGAGATTGTAATGTTTTATGGTGGTTGTAGAAAATCCAGCCAATTTGGTTCTCATTTCGAATTCGATCAGCTAGGTCAAACTTAGTTACTCTTATAAACCTATATTTATATATCATATACTCCAAAGGACAACCTCTATCAATTCAAATAAAATGGAAAAACCGACCGTTAGATGAGATTATTATAATAAATTATAAGTGTGGTAAAAAATTTAGTTAATTTCACTATATTTTCAAATCCGATCTAATCGGTCAACCGTAGTCATGACATGTAGAATATATATGCACATATTCTATATAGAAGTATGAGAACATCCAATTTCACCATAAGCCAATTACAACAAATTCACACTCACACAAAGAGACACATACACACATATAATGATGATGTGGCACACTAAAGATTTCCAAATATATGTGCTGGGTCTTCTAGACATAAACTTATAAAAGATGTTGCAGATTCCCGTCAAAGCTGAACTGCCTTCACTTAAATTGCCATAACTCCTTCTAGAAAAGTCGGAATCGCAAACCGTAAAATTATTCAGAAACTAGACAAATGGGGCTTTCTGCGCATATAGGGTACAGCTCCTAATTCTATCCAAGCAGTTCCCAGTAATTCAGGAAAGTTCGGTTCTAGACATGAACTTGTAAAAGATGTTGCAGATTCCCGTCCAAGCAGAACTGCCTTCACTTAAATTGCTATAACTCCTTCTTCAAAAGTCAGAATCGCAAACTGTAAAATTTTTCAGAAACTAGACACATGGAGCTTTCCGTGCATATAGGGTACAGATCTTAATTCCATCCGAGCAGTTCCCAGTAATTCAGCGAAGTTAGGTGTTCTGCACAACAGTTTCTGTGTTGCAGATTCTCGTTCAAGCTGAACTGCCTTCACTTAAATTGCGATAACTCCTTCTAGAAAAGTCGGAATCACAAACCGTAAAATTCCTCAGAAACTAGACACATGAAGCTTTCCGTCCATATAGGTTACAGCTCTTAATTCCATTCGAGCAGTTCCCAGTAATTCAGTAAAGTTAGGTGTTCTGCACAACAGTTTCTGTGTTCCAGATTCTCGTTCAAGCTGAACTGCCTTCACTTAAATTGCCATAACTCCTTCTAGAAAGGTCAGAATCACAAACCGTAAAATTTCTCACAAACTAGACACATGGGGCTTTCCGTGCATATAGGGTACAACTCCTAATTCCATCTGAGAAGTTCCTAGAAATTCAGCAAAGTTAGGTATTCTGCACAACAGTTTCTGTGTTATTTATATAATATTTTTTCCCAAACTAATAACAGGGAAAGTGTATTTTCCTTGCTAATTGCTTCTTTTCACGAGGAAATAGTTCATCGTAAAACACGGATTTTTAGCGAGGAAACCATAATTTTGTCGCCATTGAATTTGGCGGGTTTTACATAATTTTCCACCAAAGTAATAACGACAAAATCATTATTTCCTCGCTAATTGCTTCTTTTCACGAGGAAATAGTTCATCGTAAAACACGGGCTTTTAGCGAGGCAACCATAATTTTGTCGCCATTGAATTTGGCGGGTTTTACATAATTTTCCGCCAAACTAATAACGACGAAATCATTATTTCCTCGCTAATTGCTTCTTTTCACGAGGAAATAGTTCATCGTAAAACACGAGATTTTAGCGAGGAATCCATAATTTTGTCGCCATTGAATTTGGCGGGTTTTACATAATTTTCCGCCAAACTAATAACGACGAAATCATTATTTCCTCGCTAATTGCTTCTTTTCACGAGGAAATAGTTCATCGTAAAACACGAGATTTTAGCGAGGAATCCATAATTTTGTCGCCATTGAATTTGGCGGGTTTTACATAATTTTCCGCCAAACTAATAACGACGAAATCATTATTTCCTCGCTAATTGCTTCTTTTCACGAGGAAATAGTTCATCATAAAATACGGGATTTTAGCGAGGAATCCATAATTTTGTCGCCATTGAATTTGGCGGGTTTTCCATAATTTTCCGCCAAACTAATAACGACGAAATCATTATTTCCTCGCTAATTGCTTCTTTTCACGAGGAAATAGTTCATCGTAAAACACGGGATTTTAGCGAGGAATCCATAATTTTGTCACCATTGAATTTGGCGGGTTTTGTATAATTTTCCGCCAAACTAATAACGATGAAATCGTTATTTCCTCGTTGAATGTCGTTTTCGCGATGAAAAAATTCCTCAAGCTAGTCTCATATTTCCTCGCTAATATCATGATGATTTAGGAGACCAAATTATGGTCACTTTTAGTGATGAACAAAAATATTCGACGTAGAAAGTGGTGTATAGTGAGGAAAATATGTTTCTCGCAGAAAACCTAATAACATTTAGTGAGGAATCGAAATATTCCTCGTAAAAAGTGACATTTATTGAGGAAAATAAATTCCTCGCAAAAAACTTGGTCGCTAAAAAGACTTTCTGTTGTAGTGTATGGTTAGGCGACCTCGGCCCCGACACCCAACCATCCACCCGCCGCTGCCCTTCGCCGTTAAATCTTCCAGCAGCCAACGTTGCCACTCTGCAACCATCTTTCCCACTGGACCATGTAAACCAGGCCACACGGACCCTTCTAGCCCGTCCGACGACGCCGCCGCGAGGGCGTGCCGTCGGACCGGGCATACAATTCCACGGAAGACTCGCCGCCTAGGGTTTTTGGAGAGAGCGTGTCTTTTTTTATGTAAAAAAATTTACTGAGAAGTTTTTATTTTGCTTTAATGAGTCATTGAGAAGTTAATTACCTGATACTTAGATTACTTTAATATGTCATACCTATGATTTAGATGTTTGTTTTTGTAGTTTTAAATTAGTTGTATGACTCTATATCATATGTTGTTTCTGTCCATAAACTATAGTATTGGCAATTAATATACCTATAATTTAGATAATATATTTTGGATATATGTATGTAAATCCTAATAGAGTTTTACCTTTGAAATAGGTCTATGAAGGTAATTTGCAATTGTATAAGGAATCGCAACATGCAGGACACTAGTAGTTGGGAGATTTTTGAAGACTACCTTGCAAAGTTCTAGTCGAGATGACGGATGAAGTATTACAATGTTCTTTATATTAGGTTCGAAAATGTAAAGTTTATATTTCAATTGTAAAAATAAATTTAAAATTATTTATTTCAATACTGGATGAACATCATTTACGGTTGTACTTATTGTCCCGAGTTCAATAAATTTTTAGGTTTATTCATTAAAAAATAATTTGTGTATTTAAATTACCTTGATGTTAGAAAGAAACTTCTTAATATTGTAAAGTTCATTTTTGATTGTAAAACAATCAATGATAATAATGAGTTTGCTAAATTATAGTGCAAAAATTCCTGCACAATCAAAATTATTCAGTGTGGCCAAAATTAAGGGATAATTATTTATTGAGCAAACGCTACAGTTACACATAACTATTATGTGGTTCTGGACCACCCCATAGAATACCGACATCTATGTGGAGAAAACTGTAGGGGTGAAAAAAATTTTTTTAAAGCAATCAATCTACATCAAGTACATTTTATATGGGCTAATTACATTGACTCAACCATTTAAAAAAATTAATGAATATGGAATGATTGTATAACTACACCTATTAGAATGGAGAAACAAAATAACATAGCTTAATCAGAGGATGTTTAATCATGTCGAGAAAGAAAAATATTTATATAATAGGAATATAACATAATTTGATGATACACAAACATATTTATTAAAAATAGCAAATATATAGATCACATCAGAAAGGAAGAAATATAAGGGTACTTAAGGCAATTAATCGTTTTAAATAAGAGAAAAATCAAGGATTAAATTGATTGTATTAAATTCAAATTTTTTGTTTATATAATTGATGTCATATTTGAATTTAAAAAATTGTCTACAGCTATATTTGAAGAATATTTTATTTATTCAATCAAAATGACAAAATAGTCAAACTGAAAAACATGAAAAATTTTAATTATATATTTAAAATCTATAAGGAAGGTTCAATTATGTGAATTGGGTGTAGATTAAAAGAAAATATAGGGATGGATTTTTCTTAATAGGAGCTTTGTTTTTTGGGTTTTTATCTAATTTTCTCTAGAAATTTGTGACCAAAAAGTTGCAAACCGCCTAGCAAAGGAAACCTTGTTAGTTAGTCAGCCTTTTCTTTGTTTGAAATCAGGGCCTATTTGGCTCCAACAGTGTGTCAGTATGGACTTCGAGTCTTGAAGTCTAGTGGGCAGGATTTTTTCGAAAATCACTGTACTCATTCTCATTGTAATTTTTGTTACCAATGAAGTTCCTTTCGATAAAAATAAAAAAAAAATAAAAAAAAAAGCTTCAACCTAAATAAATTCTTAAGAAGAAATTATGAGCAGCAATTGTGTACTTAATAGCAGTGGCAGATCCAGGATCCGAGAGTTGTCTAGTCTAATTAGAAGTACACTAATTTTTTTTTTTTTTTTGAGGTTTGGAACCCAATGGGAGGCTCATCCTCACGTCTTTATTATTTTCAATCAAAACATACAACGGAGGGGACATAAAACCAAACTCCGTAATATTATATAGATATCACCATTAGAATTATACATATATATGTACATTTCAGACATAACACAACTACAACTAACTATACATTACTATTAGTTACTAACTTGCTGCAGACTTTAATGTCTAATTATGTGTATATAACAGGCAAAAGAATATAAAGTTAGTAACACTAACCAGATGGAAAGGGCATCAACACTCAACAGCAGTCAATTAAGTCCGAAACACTGCGATAAGGATCAAACTCAGGAGTTGAGCATTAGTTAGCCTCATAATATTAAGGATTAAATACTGTTTACTCTCAATTTCCTCCTAATTGGTCCCTGCCGTCAAAATTTTCTGTTAAAGTTGCTGAAAATGTCCATTATGCCCTCACTTACTTTGTTTTTTTTAATTTATTTTTTCTCTCTCTTTTATTTCTTTTTTTCATTTCACCTCTTGAAGGTCTGTGGATTGGAACCATCTTGATGAGGAGATGAACAGAAGGAGGCAAGAGAGCCGGAAGAAGAAGAAGAGGTAAAATTAAGAAAAAAAATAATAAAAGAGAGGAAGAAAAAAATATATATTTTTAAGTAAATGAGGGTATAATAGACTTTTTAGGGGAAGATAACGGAGTTTTTGACGGCAGGGACCAATTGGGAGGAAATTGGGAGTTCAGGGACTTTTTAGGTGAAATTCGAAGGTCAGGGACTGAAACGATAAAACCCTATAAGTATAGGGAGTAAGTAGTAATTAACTAAAAAAATAGCTCCCCTACTTTCTATCGTAGCCTCTGACAGTTCAGCCTCATTTATCTACACAAACACTATACACAAGCAAGACAGATTTAAAAGAGATAGGAAGATAGCCGCCTAAGCCGAGTGAAACAAACCCAAAACCGATATCCCCTAAAACAAATCCAAAAATCCCAATCATCAACTTATACCTAAAACTCAAAATCCCAACTCACAATTACATGGAGGGCCAGAACTCTTCCAGAAACCCAGGCAATCACTCGGTCACTCCACTCCAGTCTGCAAGATGCCAAGAATCTCTACAAATCTGCAAGTGAAATGGAATATGCCCAGAATCAAAACATAAAGTGGAGTATTTGATTAATCAAAACACAAATCTGCAAATCTGCAAGTGAAATGGAATATGCCCAGAATCAAAACTTCAATCAGTGAGATAGCATAGAGATGCAAATGATTAATAAAAAAGTGGAGCAACCCAGTGAACCCACATTAAGAAAATCGAACAAGATAAGAAATTGGCTTAAAGGAGAGTGAGAGAAACCTTGGGCAGTTGGGCATTAGATCGGGCAATGGAAGGGAGAGGTGGAGAAGAAAAGGCGGAGCCGCGGAGGGTCTGATATTTCCGTTTAGTGAAAAATAGGCGAGGAGGCGAAGAGAGGAGAGAAGCAGTGAAGCACTCGACGAGTCGACGTCTCGACCACAGAGGAGAGAAGTGAGCTGCTGTGGCTGGGGGAGAACGCGATTTTACCTCCCTATTTTTTTTTTTTTCTTTGGGTATGGGCTGAAATTATATATATATATATATACAGATTTTATCCAGAGCGGAGCTCCGCTTTGAAATTAACGTGTGAAGTTCGAGTTTTCGGTCAGTTTTTGGTCGCATATCCACATCTCGACCGTTAGTTTTTAGGTACTACTGTGTAGATCATCTCTGCAAATTTTCAGCCAAATTGATGATCGTTAAGGTATCTAACTCGCTTAAACCAATGGACGGACTGAATCTGTCAACCTGAACCGTACTAGCTTTAAAGCAGTTATCAATGCCTTAACGATCATCAATTTGGCTGAAAATTTGCAGAGATGATCTATACACTAGTACCTAAAAACTGAACGGTCGAGATGTGGATATGTGACGGAAAAGTGACCCAAAACTCGAACTTCACACTTTAATTTCAAAGTGGAGCTCCGCTCTGGATAGGATCTGTATATATATATACAGTCCGGCTACGGTGCGGACGTCCGTACCGTGCGGACGTCCGTACCATGCGGACGGTACGGATTTCCAGTTTTCCCCCACTTTCCGGTCACATTTTCACATCTTAACCGTTCAGTTTTTAGGTCCTAATGTATAGATCACCTTTGCAAAATTTCAGCCAATTTGGTGATCGTTAAGGCATCCAAAACTGCAAATTACAACAATGTACACGAACGGTTCCGGTTTGACAGATTCGGTTCGTTCGTGTAAATTGCAGTTTTGGATGCCTTAACGATCACCAAATTTGCTGAAATTTTGTAGAGATGATCTATACATTAGGACCTAAAAACTGAACGGTTAAGATCAAAATATGTGATCGGAAAGTGGGTGAAAACAGAAAATCCGTACCGAAATTTCGGTACAGACGTCCGCACCTGAAAAAAATCTTATATATATATATATACATACTTGGTCGATTTTTGCCCCAAAAACTGTCTAGGCTTGATCCCATATAGCCCACCACATAGATCCGCCCCTGCTTAATAGCCCAATTAATATACCATTTTTTGGGATTTGGGTATGGCATCAACTTGCCTCTTTGTTTTATACTTAAAATGCGCAGGGCATCAAGAGGGTTAGGGGCTCAAGGCCTCAACACTAAAAGTGAAGGGTTCATCAGCAGGACCAGTCAATCGATGATTAAATGATTTGGTAGATGAATACTTAGAATAAACTAAAACGTAATTCTCTGGTCACATGAACATCATGATACCTAGCTGGTTTCCATAACCAAATGCATCAAATTCATATGCTTGCTTTGTGTCTCACTCATCAAACTGCCAATTTCATGGCCATTTTTGCTGAAACAAACTCTGAGCGGCGTGCTATATAAACCACTTAATGTACAGAGCAAGATAGGCAACAACAAATAGCTAAAGATGGCAACACCAAAATGGGCATGCATGGCTTTTTTTCTATTTCTTAGCTTGGAAGTCAGCTCTGCTGGTAGAGTCAAAATGTTTGGTCCAATAGTCTGTCCTACCCGAGGTCCTTGTTACAAGGACAAGGACCCCAAATATAAACCAGAAAAGGTTGTCTTGGGGGTACATATTGGTTTAAAACCAGGCTTCCACATTGGAGGTATTAGTGAAGGGGTACTTGACCTCAATGGCAGGAATCCCCCCATCCCACCACCCAGCCCAAGTGCCAACTTTGGCGCCGGAGCCACAGGTGATTATTATGGTGGAGTCCTCACGGGTGGAGGCGGAGGATGTGATCCTAAGAGATGTCTTGATCCCAAGACCCAAGTGATCAGTACAAGTGATGATTGGGCACCAGAACCAAGCAATGGTCCGGCAACAGAATCAGGCTAGGCAGACCAGTACCAATATGTATAAGTTAATAAACCCTGGTGTAAGCTGTATTAGAGCTCAATAGAACATGTACTGAGAATTATAATGATGTAAGGAAGCATTTAAGAAATATAACTCTATTGATATAACTTGTTCTATTTATCAGTTCCCTAAACCCTTAAACTTTCAAAAGGAACTTATGAAATATATTTCATTGTTAAAGTCCGTTTAGTAACGCACCATGGTTGCGAAAAGGCTAGGCTAGGGTTCCAGATCTAGCATCGAAGATGATAAATGCAATTTTTCCTTGCAGATCTTTGATGACTTGATCAGGTGGGTAGGGTGCTCGACCTCTTAGGACTTCATATATAGACTTCAACCACAACCATGGCTTCTGTTGCTTGCCTTGGAAGGCCATAGTATCGTCTCAGGTCGATCAGTAAGTGTTCTCCAAAGTCCCAATGAAAATGCAGAAGACATTGTCTATGACAACAATTGACCTGCACAATACCAAACAACAATACCGGGAGCACTAAATTAGAGATATATTTGCAAAATGTTAATATCTCCGTAATAGATGATCCTGAAAATTAACTACCATAATCACATTGTAAGATTATTTGGACTTATCAATGTCAACTTAAAGAACAAGCAACTTGCTACTCTTGATGCAGAACAAGCAATCGGACTCGTAATTGATATTTCAATTAGGATTCCCAGTTTATTGGGGGAACATACATAATTGATCATACCTCACTGCATTAGGTTATGTACATGAATCAGGAATGTTGTTCCTATTGCTAATCGGTATAGGAAACATTTATGGGAAGGTACCTAGACTTGTTGGCCTATATAAGGAACCACTTGGACGTCCCTGCTCTAGCTATCATTACCTGCATCTGAGATTACATTGCTCTGCCCATTAGAGAATTCTCATCAAGGATAGCTCAGAGGAGAAGTAACCAAGTGCATCAAATCAGGAAGACCAACTTTGTCATCTTCCACCATGGCTGCAGCTCCAGGTACGTTTGTGTTCTTAAGTAGAGTACAAGCATGCATATACACATATACTGTTATGATTTGATTTACAATTGGTATCAGAGCCTTTTGTGCTTGCTTAAGAATCGACATGATTTTATCAAAACCTTATTTGCAGAAAACTTTATTCAAAAAAAAAAAAAAAAAACAAAGGGATTATGTTTCAAGTTTTTAACCAAACACCAAAGGGGAGAGCATTCAGTTATATGACTTATATCTGTTTTGGGCCACTTAATAAAACACATGCCCAAAATTTTGACCCGATGGCCTGCATTCAAATAGCAAGTGGAGAAAAACTTTTGCCGTTGCTCTACAACGGTTTAGCCCCAATTCTGGGTTGCTCCAGATGTAAGGGTTTGTTGATTAAGCCTTCAACAAGAGAATTCCGCCTAAATTTTTCTCTACAGCTTGTTGAATCCTTAATCAAGGAACCTCTACATCTCTTATTTTGCTCTTGGATCGATTGTCAAAATTGGTAAAATCTTCATGGAATCCTCGAACCCAGGTGTGTGGCCCTTGCATGCTCCGTTTTTAATTTCTTGCAAAATTTAATGATTCAGATAGCCTTGTTGAGGCCTATATATGCGATTGTTTACAAAGTATTGTTTGTATTGTGTTCTGGATGGGTTTTGTGTTTTCTTGTGAATGATATTGTATTACTGTGTTTATTCATCTCCCTTTTATTCTAAATCACAGTAAAATATATTGCATAAAACTTAATCAAAACACTTAAAACGTCTTGGTCCAGTTCCAATTTAAGAACTTTACATATAGTACTGTCCATAGAAGTCCCATGTAAAGTACTTTTATTGGACCTTAATATTGGATCAACACATTGTGATGTTGATTTCAGGAGCTTGAATCCTTGCTCCATACAGGAGGTTTAAAAGATTATGGTTTCTGAGATTAATATCAGCATATAACAAGGTTCAAGGCTCACCTTAATATGGTAACCTGAACTGTCTTCTTGCCACTCTAGGTGATGACATGTTCTAGATACCAACAGTTGGGTTTCCTGAGCTTTGGGTATATGATTAAGTTATAAAAGTGTCTATATTGTCTTTCTGCCACTCTAGGTAAAGCATGACACATTCATATTAGGCACTGCATCTTTGCCTCTTCAGTTATAAAATTGTTGCTTACTAATAAACTTCTAAATAAATTTCAGCTTTGAATATGCTTTTTAATTGCAACCAAATGGAAACCCTTAACGGTTCAAACTTCAAGAAGTGGAAACAAGACCTAGAATTATGTCTAGGGTATAGTGACTATGAGCATGTGTTGAATGAAGATCCCCCAGCAGAGTTGACACCCACTAGCACTAGAGAAGCTAAGGATAAATATGCACAGTGGCATAAACACAATAGGATGGCCCTGGTCATTATGAAGAGATCTATGTCTGAAGCAGTTAAGGGTGGCATACCAGATGCGAAATTGGCCAGAGAGCACTTTAAAAATATTGAGGAAAAAAATATCAGATATCAGACAAAGCTGAAACTGGTGCTCTCATGAGTGCTCTTACCTGAATGAAGTTTGATGGGGTAGGAAGCATCAGGGAATACATTTTGAAAGGAACTGAGATTGCTGCAAAACTGAAGCCTTTAGGGGTTACCATAGATGATCCTTTCCTAGTCCACCTTATTCTAAACTCATTACCATCTCAATACTCTCAGTTAGAGTGCAACTACAACACACAGAAGGAAAAATGGACTATGAACGAGCTGATCTCTATATGTGTTCAAGAAGAAGACAGAATTAAGAAAATAAAAGGGGTGGCTAGCTGTTCACTTGGTTAATAAGCCACAATTTAAGAAAAAGGCATATAAACCTACCTATTCAGCACCCTCTACCTCAAAGGCAGCAGCTGGACCTTCTTCTGCCGGATCTAACAACCCTCAGGACCAAAAATCAAGCTTTGTTAAGTGTTTCTTCTGCCATAAGCCTGGACACGTTAAGAAAGAATGCAGAGGCTTTAAAGATTGGTTGAGTAAAAAAGGTAAGAAAACTGATTTCCTTGATAAAACTGTTTTTCATTTAGAGTCTAAAATTGTCAGTGTGTCTAGTAGTTCTTGGTGGTTTGATACTGCATCCCCTATTCATGTAATTACATCTATGCAGGGTTTTCTAAGAAAGAGGATTCCAAATAAAGATGAGGCTAGGATTAGCTCGGGGAATGGGAACAGAGTAGCTGTGAAGCCCATAGGAGTTGTCAGACTTATTTTTACTACTGGTTTTACTTTGGATTTAGAAAATGTTCTTTGTATTCCTTCTATGCAAAGAAACTTAATTTCTGGTTCTCTTTTAGTCAAGAATCATGGTTGTACTTTCGTTGGCAATAATAAAAGTTTTGTTGTAGAGAATTGGAAAAATTGTATTGTATTGTATTCATCTCACCATGAGGTTTATATAGGGTTACATCATATATACAAAAGGCAATACATAATAGCTATACTAATCAATCGCACATTACAAGTATGTCAATCGCACACATTACGAGTCTGTCAATCGCACATTACAAGTATGTCAATCGCATACATTACGAGTCTGTCAATCGCACATTACAAGTATGTCAATCGCATACATTACGAGTATGTCAATCACATACATTAAGCAATACCTATTGCATGAATATTCATTATCATTTACAACACTCCCCCTTGAATATTCCATGTCAATAGTGTTGCCAGACTATGCGCTTCTAAGTTTCCTTGTCAAAAACCTTGCCAAGTAATAAAAACCCTGTGGGAAAAAACAACCTTGGCCGAAGGAGAAAAAGAGCACAACGCGCGTAAATGTGGAGTAGTCGACATCCTTCAACACTCCCCATTGTGCCGCTCAAACTCGGTGATGACGCTTTGATCGTTGCCTCACTAAAAACCTTCCCAGGTAACAAAAACCCTGTGGGACAAAAATAACCCTGGTCGAAGGGCAAAAAGAGCACAACACGTCCTTCACTCTTCGAGATCGAACATGTAAACATCATACCTCCCCCTGATGTCAAGGTCTCTCCCTGATTTCTACAATTATGGGAGTTCGGATAACTTTCTTAATCCGATGCTCTTCACATGTTTCTCGAAGGTGGATTTAGGTAACGACTTGGTAAACAAGTCCGCTACATTATCCTCTGAACGGATTTGATTCACTTCAATATTTAGAAGTGTTTGTTGTTGCTGATTGTAAAAGAACTTAGGCGATATATGTTTGGTGTTGTCGCCCTTGATGAAACCTAACTTCATTTGCTCAATACAAGCTGCATTATCTTCATAAATGCATGTAGGTTCATCTGTGGTAGACTTTAAACCACAATTTCCTCGAATGTGTCTAACTACAGACCTTAGCCATATGCATTCTCGCACGGCTTCATGTAGAGCGATAATCTCTGCATGATTTGAGGAAGTAGCAACAAGGGTCTGCTTTGTAGACCTCCAAGATATCGCAGTGCTTCCCATGGTAAAGACATAACCCATTTGGGAGCGACCTTTGTGAGGGTCAGAGAGATACCCTGCATCAGCAAAACCCATCAAGACATCGTTGTCATTTTGATGGAGGGGAAGAGGAGCACGGAAGGTGGCGTTTTGGCTTGTGGAGTCTGATCCCACACTTCCGTTATTTCTTCTCTCTGTAGGGATAGAACAAGCCCATATCAATCGTACCTCTCAAGTATCGAAAGATTGTCTTTATGCCAATCCAATGGCGGCGTGTTGGCGCAGAACTGTGTCGAGCTAACAAGTTTACTGCGAATGAGATGTCCGGTCTTGTGCATTGAGCTAAGTATAATAATGCGTCTATTGCACTTAGATAGGGCACTTCAGCCTCTAATAAGTCTTCGTCCTTATCCCTTGGACGAAACGAATCTTTTTCAGGCTCAAGACTATGACCGATCATGGGAGTACTCACAGACTTTGCTTTATCTTCATTAAAGCGCCTTAATAATTTTTTGGGTATATGCTGACTGATGGATCATAATCCCATCACTACGGTGCTCGAGTTCTAGTCCGAGGCAAAACCGTGTTTTCCCAAGATCTTTCATCTCAAATTCGGATTTCAAGTACTTAGCAGTTTCCTTTAACTCATTTAGAGTTCCAATTAAGTTCATGTCATCGACATAAACTGCTACAATTGCAAATCCGGAACCCTTTTTATAAACACGCATGGGCATATTTCATTGTTCTCATATCCCTTCCCAATCAAGTAGTCACTTACACGGTTATACCACATCCGTCCGGATTGTTTCAATCCATATAGTGAGTGTCTCAATCTTATTGAAAACGCGCTCCGTGGTTTAGAGCCACTTGACTTGGGTAATTGAAGTCCATCTGGAACCTTCATATATATCTCTGAATCTAGATCCCCATAGAGATATGCTGTAACCACATCCATAAGCTGCATGTCAAGTTTTTTAGAAATTACCAAACTGACAAGGTAGCGGAACGTTATAACGTCCATTACGGGAGAATATGTCTCCTCGAAGTCGATTCCAGGGCGTTGTGAGAAACCTTGCACCACAAGGCGGGCTTTGTATCTAACAACCTCATTTTTCTCATTACGCTTTCTAACAAAGACCCATTTATGGCCAACAGGCTTTATACTTGGGGGTGTCAGCGTTATAGGCCCAAATATCTGTCTCTTTGTTAGTGAATCCAATTCAACCTGGATCGCATCTTTCCATTTAGGCCAGTCTGCTCTTCGTTGACATTCTTCAACGGAGCGAGGTTCGATATCATCATGTCCTATAATTCCTTGAGCAATAGAATATGCAAACACATCATCAAGGATAATAGAATCTCGATTCAACGTCTCATGTACACTAGTGTAATTCATGGAGATCTCCCTATTCCCTGGAATTGGTTCTAACATTGGAGCGTCCCCCAATGATGTCTCTTGGACATAACCATAATCCGGAATATCTTCATGAGACAGGCTATTTATGTCGATGATTAATGGATCTTTCTGTGCCAAACTCGCTTTCTTTCTCGGGCGAGAATCCATCGAACCTTTGGGCCTCCCATGTTTCCTTGCTGGGAGCCCGGCCTGAGCCACATTGCCATCACTATTAGTGGTGGCGGCGCCATGGCCAATACCCCTAGGGGTGGCTCCACGTCCATGATTTTTAGGGACATCAATCCTTGCAGGCACGTTTGCAGCAGGTATATGTGATCTTGTCACTTTAGCGATATCAGAAAACGCATCTGGCATAGAGTCTGCTACGTTCTGAAGATCGAGAATTCTCCGCACTTCAATTTCGGACTGTGCGGTTCGGGGATCAAGATGAGACAAAGTGGGGACAGACCACGACAATTCCTGTCGTTCCTGTTGAACATTATTGTTCCTATCTCCCCCTAACGACGGGAAGACTATCTCATCAAAGTGACAATCCTCAAATCTAGCGGTAAATAGATCGCCTGTCAAGGGTTCTAAGTAGCGGATAATGGTTGGAGAGTCATATCCAACATAAATGCCTAATCGTCTTTGAGGACCCATTTTGGTGCGCTGTGGCGGCGCAATTGGCACATAAACTGTACACCCAAATATGCGTAAGTGTGAGACATCAGGCTCATATCCAGTAACCATCTGGGACGCAGAAAAGGGTTGAATGGCAGTAGGCCTCAGACGAATGAGCACAGCTGCATGCAATATTGCATAGCCCCAAGCAGAAACAGGGAGATTGGTGCGCATAACCAATGCTCTAGCGACCATTTGAAGTATTTTAAAGGCAGCTTTTGCGAGACCATTTTGGGTGTGAACATGAGGAACAGGGTGTTCAACCTCAATCCCAATGGACATGCAATAGTCATCAAACGTTTTTGATGTAAACTCTCCAGCATTGTCAAGACGAATTGACTTAATGGGATGAAGGTTCTTAGTGAACTTCATTTACCCAAGTCAAGTGGCTCTAGACCACGGAGCTCATTTCAATCTTGATTGGGAAGGGACTAAAGTGACTACTTGATTGGGAAGGGATATGCCCGCGCGTTTCCATAACAAGTTTCGGATTCTATCGCGGTTCATGTTGGACATGATCTTCATTAGAAGCCCTTAAAGAGTTAAGGGAAACCGCTGAACACTTGAAATCCGAGTTTGAGATGAAAGATTTTGGGAGAACACGATTATGTCTCGGTTTGGAACTTGAGCATCATGTTGATAGATGCTTAGGCATTTTGACAAGGTCAAGCCTTTAAACACCCCCATGATTGTCCGTAGTCTTGATTCTGAAAAGGATTTTCTTCGTTCAAAGGATGATGACGAAGATGCGCTAGAGACAAGAATGCCTTACTTGAGTGCAATAGGCGCATTATTGTACTTAGCTCAATGCACAAGATCGGACATCTCATTTGCCATGAACTTGTTAGCTAAGGTATAGCTCTGCGCTAACGTGACGCCATTGGATTGGTGTAAAAGATATCTTTCGATACTAGAGATGTACGACTGATATGGGCTTGTTCTATCCCTACAGAGAGATGATGGATTCAGACCCATCACACACCAGGAACGCCGCCAACACTGGCCTGCGTCCTCTATCCTCATCCCAAAACGACATGTGTTTTGGAAGGTTTTGCTGATATTGGGTATCTCTCTGACCCACACAAAGGTCGTTCCCAAACTGGTTAAGTGTTCACCATGGGTAAAGATCGTGATATCTTGGAGGTCTACAGAAATAGACCTTAGTCGCTATATCTTTGAACAATGCAGAGATTATTGCTCTTCATGAAGTGATTTGTGAATGTATATGGATTAGATCCATAGTTACTCATGTTCGAACAATTGTGGTTTGAAGTCTACCACAGATGAGCCTACGAGCATATAAGATAATGTTGCTTGTTTTGAAGCAAGGCTACATCAAAAGCGACCACACCAAGTATAATCAGCAACAACAGACTCTCCTCAAGATTAAAGTGAACTAGGTTCAATTTGAGGACAATGCGGCAGGCTTGCTCACTAAGTCATTGCCTAAATTCCACTTTCGAGAAACATGTTGGTAGCATCGTTTGCGGAAGTTATCCAAACTCCCGTGACCGTTGTCATCAGGGGGAGATGTCTACATGTATGGTCTCGGTGAAAGGTGTGTTGTGCTCTTTTTCCCCTTCGACCGAGGTTATTTTTGCCCCACAGGGTTTTTGTTACCTGGCAAGGTTTTTAATGAGGCAACGAGAGGAGCACCACGTTTGGGCAACACAAGGGGGAGTGTTCAAGTAAATCCAGAATATGTGTCTGGCCCAAACTCGAGATTACTTGCTCTAGTTGAAATAGGGTTTATATTAGAGATATTCTCGGAGAATCTTAAGAGATATCCAATCAATGTACGATTATGTTTGCATGTACAACTCTATCTCTATGCTTGTAATCCTCTATATGAAGAGGCCCCTATTATCAATGAAAGCACGACTCAATTCTCTCCCAATTTTAGTTTTCCTTAAACAATTCCTATATTTTATTTTAATCTACACCAATTCACATAATTAAACCTTCCTTATAGGTTTTAAGTCTATAATTATGATTTTTCACATTTTTTATTTTGACTATTTTACCCTTCTGATTGAATAGATAAAATATTTCTCAAATATAGTTGTTGACTTTTTAGTAAAATATTCATTTCACCTCATTTACCGGAAATAAAATAGAATAACCCAACACCCTTGTCATTAACTTTCACTTGCTAATTTTGGTATTTCTAGATGAACCATAGGTATAATTGTATAATTTTTCCTATCGTACAAGTGTTAAATATCACGTGAGTTTTTACATAAGCAAATGATTTAGGTACCTATCATTTAGGAGTTCACAATTTGTACCTATCAATCAGGGAATAACTTAGGTAGAATGAACCATATGTAAAATTGCATAATTTTGTCTATCATTCAGGTGTTAAACATCGTGTGGGTTTTAACATAAGCAAATGATTTAGGTACCTATCATTCAGGGAGTTCACAATTTGTACCTAAATCATTCTAGGCACCTATAATTCCAGCTTTTGAATGTGGAGATTACATAACCACCAACCCAGATATTGATTTCAATTGCTGGAATCAAGAGTTGATTAATTCTGGGCGATGTCTTTGCGTAACCGTTTCAAGACTTGCATCTACAAAAAGTTTGGGGATGGTGGCAGCTTTAGTAATTCTTAACAACAATGGATTTTAATATTTATCCTATTTAATAGGTTTTTGTTTTAGGAAAACGAGAATTGAGAGAAAATTGCTGTGTATTCTCATTGATAATAGGGGTCTCTTTATATAGAGGATTACAAGACATAGAATCTGAATTGTACAAGGAAAGGTAATCATACATTGAATAGGAATCTTTAAGATTCTCCGAGATTATCTAATTAAACCCTATTATCACTAGGTCAAGAAATCTAGAGTTTGGGCCATATACAAAATAGAGATTTACTTGAACACTCCTCCTTGTGTCGCCAAAACGTGGTGCTCCTCTCGTTGTCTCGTCAAAAACCTTGCCGAGTAACAAAAACCCTGTGGGACAAAAATAACCTCAGTCGAAGGAGAAAAAGAGTACAACACACTCTTCACGTTTCGAGATGAACATGTAGACATCTCCCCCTGATGTCTGCGCCTCCCCCTGATGACTACGATCATGGGAGTTCAGATAACTTACGCAAGCCAATACTTGCCACATGTTTCTCGAACATGGATTTAGGCAATGACTTAGTGAACAAGTCTGCCACATTGTCCTCAGATCGAACCTGGTTCACTTTGATCTTGAGGAGCTTCTGTTGTTGCTGATTGTAGAAGAATTTGGGCGATATGTGCTTGGTGTTGTCGCCTTTGATGTAGCATTGCTTCATTTGTTCAATGCAAGCAGCATTATCCTCATAAATGCTCGTGGGCTCATCTGTGGTAGACTTCAGACCACAATTACTTCGAACATGCGTAACTATGGATCGAAGCCATATACATTCACGAACTGCTTCGTGAAGAGCAATAATCTCTGCATGATTAGAAGAGGTAGCAACTAAGGTTTGCTTTGTAGACCTCCAAAATATCACGGTATTTCCCATGGTGAATATAGGGGTCATCATGGGCCGGGCTAGGGCCGGCCCTACCCTAAATTTTAGGGCTTAGGGTCGGGCCTAGTCAAAGTCAACAAAATTTTGGGTCGGGTAGGGTCGCGCCGGGGCTTATATTTGCTAACCCTTACCCGCCCGAAAGGCCCGAGCCACTAGGGCCGAAAGGGCCGGGTCAGGCCGGCCTTCCGAATAGGGCCAAATAGGGCCGAAATGGGCCTAAAAGGGCCTTAATTTGTTTAACAAAAAGAAATATATTATTTTTATTTTTTATCTCAAAATGTGGCTCAATGGTTATATAGCTAATACAAGACTCATTGTTTTTTGTTGATCATTTTTAATATAAATATATATATATATATATATATATATATATATATATTGGAATTAACTTATAAGTTATAACATTTATAAATATTAGTTAAGATGGTTATATTCAATTAACTATCTCTCTAAATCTCCCAAATTAATTGTTGTTTAACAAAAGAAACAAAAATTAAAGAAAATAAAGCTTGGAAATCAATTACGAAAAGAGATAAGTTGTATGTTATAGACTAAAGAGAAACATATTTAAAAAATAGAAAATTATTAGGGCTTAATTGGGCGGGCTTAAAGGGCCCTAACGGGCTCAAACGAGCCGGGTCGTAGGGTAGGGTCGGGCTTCATTTGCATGACCCTAAACCTACCCTATTTAAGAAAGGGTAGGGCCGGCCCGCCCTAATGCAAGGGCCGGGTAGGGCTTCGGCCCTGCCGGCCGGGCGGGCTTAGGGCCGAAGGGCTAAATGAGGAGGCCTAGGTGAATACATAACCAATTTGGGAACGACCTTTGTGCGGGTCAGAGAGGTACCCAGCATCAGCAAAACCTTCCAAAACACTTATATCATTTTGGGATGGGGATAGGGGACGTGAACCACTATGTATGGTGTCCCTGGCATTTGATGGGTCTTAATCCATCGTCTCTCTGTAGGGATAGAACAAACTTATATCAATCGTACCACTTAGGTATCAAAAGATATCTTTTACACCAGTCCAATGGTGTCGTGTTGGCGTAGAGCTATATCTAGCTAACAAGTTCACAGCGAATGAGATGTCCGGTCTGAATTTTTCGGTGGCCGGTTCAGGATGATTCCGGCCGGTTCTGGTGGTTCCGCCGCCGGTTCTGGGTTCCTTGAGGCTTTGGCTTCAATATGTGAGGCGGTGGATGCTGGGATTTGAGGGGTGCGAAATTAGGGTTTCAGGGTTAAAGTTTCGTGTTGATAACGTGTTTTAGGGAAACGAGAATTGAGAGAAAATTGTTGTGTATTCTCATTGATAAGGGGTCTCTTTATATAGAGGATTACAAGGCATAGAATCTGAATTGTACAAGGAAATGTAATCATACATTGAATAGGAATCTCTCAGATTCTCTGAGATTATCTAATTAAACCCTATTATCACTAGGTCAAGAAACCTACAGTTTGGGCCAGACACAAATAGAGATTTACTTGAACAGTTTTTTTTTTTAGATAAACCTAATTAATAGGTTTGAGTGTATATTAAAACAATCTTATAGATGGGTTTAATCTAAAAGGTGTGTGTGAATTTGGGTGTATAATCAAATTCCTCTTTTTTCTATGATGAAAGGTGTGCAGTGTGCAGATATACAATTCAATGTACAGGCATGTACCCCAATCTTCAAATTAATCGAGGTAAGTTGATGTAGAAGCAGGTGGTCAGAGACTGAGGATGTAGGAAGAATGCCATCAGTGACCGGTTTTGGCTTAGGGGTGTCGTCCTTTTTGGACTCTGCAATCTGAAGTTGTTTCTGTATCTTCTCACAAAATGCATGGAGAAACGTGGTCGTCTCCTCTTGGGATCGGGTCACAGCCCTGCTAAGAGTGGCAACCTCGGCTTGGAACTTGGTCATGTTCTTACTAAGTTCAGTGACTTGGGTCTTCAGCACAGCATGGGACTCCTCAAGTTCTTTCACTGTCATGGTGTCTCGAGAAAGTGGAGTTGTAGATAGACAAGGTGTGAGCAAAATGATCAAGGGAAGCAAAGATCGGGGTATGGCTTTGATACCAAATTGATGTAGAAGCAGGTGGTCAGGGACTGAGGATGTAGAAAGAAAGGATAGTAGATAGGGGTTAGAGAAGAGAACTGCGAAATAGAAGAGAGAATTAAGAACAGGAGGTTTAGGAAGTTTATAATCGTTATCAATCAGGTCTGCCCTTCACCTACTACAATGCCTCCTATTTATAGAAGCTAGACTAGTTCTAAAACTGATAGTAAAAGATTATTCCTAATACTTCTAAACTACCTAAGATCACCAGTAAAGAATAATTCCTAAAACAATCTGGAATATAATACATTCCTAAAAGCATTCTAAAAGAAGATGCAACTTAACAATCTGGTTAGTTGCCATCATAAGTTCACACAACTGCATTGCTTCACTTCTCTGGAACTGGAAGGATATGACTATATTTCTCACTGCTCTGCAACTTATGTTATTCTGGAACCATAGCAAGGAAAATTTGCCCTTTATTTTATCAGGAAACCAAACCGACGCCATATCCTTCTATTTCATGCTATTGATTCTTCACACAGTAAATCATTTTATAGAACAACAGAACAAGTCAATTACTGATTTACACAGCAACATAGCACACAAAACTTGAGTTGAGAAATGCCACAACTTTTATTGACACATGAATTCGATGATCATACAACTTTGGACAATTGCAATGGCAATGGACAATTGCAAATGGCAAGACTCAAAAGCACAAAACAATGACCAATTTTCAAGGGATCCCAAGCTTGATCTGTACAACATATCAATCGGAATGAAAGGCACAACCCCTTGCTAGTTGCTACCAACCCTCCTTAACAATTTTCGACTTCTCAAATATGAACTTCCCTTCCTTGTACTTCTGTGAAGCCTCATAGGCTCTTTCATACTTCCACCCCAACACCTCATGGCAGTCGCCGCAAGAGATGTCAGCCACAGTATGCAGACCCGTCATCAGATGCCTGTCTTCCTTCGCCCCAACAACTATATTCATCGCATGGGAGAACAGAAAAGCTCGACCGTGTTTTCCCTAGAAACAGAAATGCAGAAAACAATGGTGGACTAAATCACTAAAACATGTCCAAAACCTACTATCACAGTCAATTATGAAATGAAACCAAACATTCATATAATTTTCAAAAGATTGGAGTCACAAGATCAAAGCCCAACAGAGCAATCCGAATTCTTATTTTCAATGTAGTTCAGCTTTCGCTTTATGTCTGTAAGATATGAATCTATCATCAAGACATAAATTTTATCATCTTATATTGATTTGGCATTTATCTTCTCACATTGATCATAGCAAACAACCTACACACATAAAGTTGGCACCCCCAACTGTAATTCTTCTACACAAGATCATTTTTCTTACAAAAATTTACGCTCTTTCAAAACCACTTGATCCTTAACCCCATAAGTATAACCTTCTCAACAATCAATGATCAATAACCATATGAACCAATAACAACAGCAAAAGCATCAAACAAGTCAACTCTAATGTTGTTGTGGCTCACCTGAAAGGCTTTAGAAACTATATCATCATGAAGTGAAACATGGTTTCGGCAATTACAGCAGCTGTACAATCTAGGCCCTACCAAATCCGCCATTAATTTAACCAATTCAGCTCTAAACACCTCACTGCTCACCAAAACCAGAAAAACCAAACAACAAAGCCAGACAATCAAACACAGAGAACACAAAGATACAGTAGCAAAAAAATGAATGAAAAGAACAGAACTTTGATCACCTAGAACAAGATCAATGATGACCCAGAAACCTGAAACCAAAAGATAAGAGCACCGACTGTGTTAGCGTGCAAGATTAGAGCACAATGGATTACAGGGTTGAACAAAGATTCCAAAAGCAAAATATTAAATTTACAAAAAATATATATAAAAAAAAGGCTGTGAAAGTGACATGATTGCAATAAAGGATAAGCAACAAGAACATTTTGAAGATAAATTTTAACAACCGAGTGTAAAAATCAATAAACAAATAATTAAGAAGGGGAAAGGTGGAGTCTTTCATGGAAAAAAAGTAAAACCCAATAATAAAATGATAGTGTAATGGGGATGGATGAGGATCTGAGCTGTAAAATGAGTAAGATCATATCCTAATAAATCATAGTTTGTCAATAATTTGTGAAACTTCTTTGCACTTTACTTGAAGAATTGGAGAGTAATGAAACCTTGTTGAATTGTAGAGCATTAAGTGCAATCCAAGGCATGAAATTTCACAGAGAAATCACATTGGTTTTAATGAAAAGCAAGACTGATGTGATGGAGTGGAGAAAAGAAAAGGAACTAAACCTGTGAACTGTGGAGTCTTGAGATTCATGGTTGCTTATTCCAAACTATAATAATAGAGTTGGGAGGAGAAGGAGGACTTTCTGCTGTGTTTTGAGCTTGATGACTTTTTTTTTTTTGACAAGATTGAGCTTGATGACTTAACTGGTTGAGTCAGCAAGTGTTAACACTCACGCGCTCTAAGAGTGAGAGCTGAACACGCGCAAGCTCATTTGCCTTGTTGGTTATGTTTGGTATCAATCATCTAAACTTGTTGAATTGTCAAAACTGGAAAGCTAGAAATGGGTCTCACCTGACCCAAGTTTTACCCAAGTGGAAACTTTCCAGTATTTTAACTAGAAGATGCAGACTACAGGCATGAATTTCAAGCCAAATTCCCAAGAGCTAAATAAAGATGGAGACTTTTCAGTTGTCTATACCACATATAGGAATCCCAACTCTTGTGCAAAAAGGATAGCCTTTTAGCTTCACATGTCACATCAAAGAATGAGCCTAAACAACAGCGTGGAAAACTGATCTTGTTTTGTGGATCTAAATATGCAGAAGTGAGTTAAGCTTATTAACCCTTTGAAGTTTGAAACATGGAGGATATGCAAAAGTGCCAACTGCTATATATAATGCAGACTAGTTTGGCACCAGAGTCATTTTGAGCCATGGATCCTCAGATGATTGAGCAGCCGAAAATAAAGCTTATAACTTTAACAACGATGGTTATTAATTGATTTAATTCCCAAGTTTGGTATTAATTCATATATATTAGGGAATTGCAGTACTCTCCTTCCAAACTTTGAGCCACATAATCAAGCCTTAAATCTTGAAGTTCTTCTTAATGCATGTAAGGTGAGCAATCTCAATCAACATAATTAAGAGAAACTGCAGTAACAAACTCAAATTTTAACATTAGGTAATAGGTACAGATAGCACATAATCTTATTTCTCAGATAATCATAACATCACATCAGTTGCTGCAAAAACAAGCAGAACCAACAAGCAGACATAATATTCACAAAGGAAGAGAGAACTTCCAAATGGTAATAGACTTATTCTCAGTAGTCGTATGTAATTATGTATTGCCTTGTTCATCTCTGATGTGACAGTATTATTGTTAGTACTCCTTGAGAATTTTTGCTCTCTCGATTATAAACTTGCCTTCCTTGTGCATTTGCCGCGGATCATAAGCTTGAACATACTTCCATCCTAATTCTTGACCACAATTGCTGCAATATATGTCAGCAACAGAAAAAACACCAGTAATCAACTTCCTGTCCTCCTTTTGTCCCACAATGACGTTCATTGCATGAGAGAACATGTATGCTGCCCCAGATTTTGCCTAAACAACCAAATATCAGCAACAAGCAACATAGTTAACACTATTACACTATTAATGTACAACAATTTAGGTTAAACAACTGCAATATTAATCTTCGATTCTTCACCCAATATTTTTTTGACAGAAGATCTTCGTGCAGAGCCAGAGGGTTTTTGCAGCTCCTGCAGCTGAAGAAGGGGTTGCCACCATATTCCGCCATTAAACTGAAAGCTTAACAACACCAATAGTGATTAAGTCAATCACAATCACAGATTCACATTCTATTCCAACATGAAAGTAATCATTATATATGAAAGGGCAAAGTTAATGAGACAAAAGAGGAATTAAAATATCTGCATACAAGGGATGGAGGAGTGTCAAGAAACTATGCTCCGTGAGATAAGATGATCAACAGCACAAGGTGGACAACTTTATAGGATCAGGAGGCCAGCCAATTAAGCTGGGTCAGAAAGTTGAATTGGAACAGTTTTAGTATATTAGAGGCTTTTGGAGTTGGAATTGAGGTTGAGATGAGACAAGGTTAGGTGATGCAAAGAGATATAAAAGGAGAAACAATGAATAAAAAAATAAAATCAAGTGGAAGTTAACTTAAGAGGGATAAGAAGAAATGGATGGACTTGATGAATCATGGCCCAGAAAAACCTTTGGTGAATGACTAGGTTGAGTTGTTGACTATGTTTATACTAAGCGATTTGGTATTCTCAAAAAAAAAAAAAAAAAAAAAGCGATTTGGTCAGGTATTGAGTCACATTGTCACACAAGCACTCAAGCAATGACTTATTGGTTTATTAACTATTAACTAATGTCACTCTTCCAATCAGGAAGCCTAATAATGAAACTTAATAACTAAGGTAGTGTTTCATTAATTGAATGGGCATTGTTCTGCAGTGGAATGAGTAATGTATTTTTAGTGTACATCAAATGAGTAATGCTAGTAACTTTCATTTTTAACTCTTCTTATGACTTACTTTGTTAATCATAAAATAAATTTATAATTTCTTCACATTATAGTTGAAAAAGTATCTTTATAGAAAAAAAAATCAACTAAATTAAAATTCGGTTGATCTTCGAAATATATATTAACAAGTTAATATTTTTGTTTGTCTGTTTATTTGATACATGTCAATGACAAAACGAGATTCATTCATCTAACACTTGTATGAATGGTAAATACAATGAAATCACTTTACATTTTTATGACTAAATAGGGACCAATCGCGCAAATAGTGAATATTTTATATTTACATTCCTAAGAAAAAAAAAATTTCTACATCAAAAGAAGAAGAAAAAATCAATTAAATTAAAAAAATCGTTTGACCATCGAAATATATAATAGCAAGTTTTTGTCTGTCTGTTTAGTCGGTACGTTTCCATGACCAATCGAGCTTCATTCTTTTGCACTTGTATTATAATGAACGGTAAAAACAATAAAATTACTACGAATTGAACTAAAATTTCAAGAACGGACAAATAGTGAAAGTTTACTTTACCAAAATGGTGAAAATACACTTATAAAGAAAAAATTTACCTGGAGGTAAAAGCTGTGAAGGGAAAGTAAAGAGACGATTGTAAAAGTAAAACGTAACTGCAGAGACTCTCTGAGCACTTGGCCACTTCACCTCACACCATTAGAGATTTTTGATCTCACGATCTCATTTCCCCTCTTCTCTCAATCTCCTTCGTGCTTTCAGCTCTCTCTCTCTCTCTCTCTCTCTTCTTCAAACCCTCACAGAGACTCTTACACATGGCCGACGCTTATTGGAGGTACAGCGACGGACGGCAGCCGCCTCCGTCGGGGATGAATTCCGGCATGGGGAAGCGCCCGCGTCCCGATTACGGTACGCATCGAATTCCTTTCACGAATCTCGTAGAATTCCAAGGGTTTAGGGTGCGGTTTCGTTTTAACTTTCTGGTGCTTTGATTTGATTGGTGAAATTAGGGTTACTGGATTTGAGAGGATCTGTTTGGAGTGCTGAGAGAGCTGAATTGAAAGTGAGATAAGAGTTTTTTTGGTTAAATGGCATAGGGAGAGCTCAGTAGTGGTGGAGCTAGGGTTTATTGGGTTGAGGAATTGAAATTGGAGTGGAAGTTGTTTTGTTTGTGATTGAAATGCTAGATTTGGTTACTGTTTGAGCAGTTTATTGGAGGTTTTAAGTGGTGGTAACATGACTTTAGTATGATCTGTGCTGTATCGATTCCATCATTGTTGTTGTGTGTGTTAAATCAGCTTATTAAGGTGCTGTGTTGGATTCTGATGCATACAATTGGTGCTTTGCATTGTTACTAGGGTGTCCTCGATTGCATTAGATGATAAGTTTGCGTTCATGGTAGCTCGGTATCTGCATGTGGTGTGTTGGTTGCACAGTTATGACTGTAACCTTTCTGTTTAGAGCATGCATATAGTAGCTGGAAATAAGCATTGCTAACTTCATTCGATCACTTTTGTGAAGAATTTCCTATCCCTTGAACTGCATTTGAGGATAGGCAGTTTCCTTATAACATGGACACCCATTTGTTTGTTTAATGATCAGTATTGATTCAATTAGGGTAGCATCTTGGCTGGTTCCGACTCTTAGGTTCTCTTCACTGTTGGTACTGTTGAAGTTTCAATATTTGGGTTCTTTATCTGTTTTTACCTAATTTTTAAATCCAGGCTTTGTGCTGGCTCTTTGCTGCACTCATATTTTGAAATTATAGCTGCTTTCTGGAAAGTGACTAAATGCCCTTTTAGGCTATCTATAATTATTAATCATTTAAGAATTACTTTCATCTACGGATTGTCTGTTTATGCCTGTTTCTGCATTCCATTTGAAGGTATGCAGATCATATTATCCACATTTTTAGTTGTGGTTATTCGGAGATATGCTATTATTCTGGATCACTACACTATAGCTAGCATTAAAGTACTGAGCTGTCACTTTGGATGCCAAAAGAAAGTCAAGAGATAATGTTAGCAGATGCATAATCTTCTGATATTTGGGCATCTTTATGGATCTTAACTACTTAATTACCTGATTGACTAATAGTGTGTTTCAAGTGATTACAGCAATCGACTTCTTTTACATTTTCTGCAATATTAAATTGATATTCTCTTTTCTGTATGTTCCATGCTGTTGTAGTTTGATTTCTTAGAATCATGTGCTGTTACTGATGTACACCCTTAATCTTTTAGATTCCCATAGTGGCCATGACCTGCCTGGTTATTATCCCCATGAAGATGATAGAGGTTCACTCCGTGGGATGAGAGATACAGACTCCATTAATGCATCATATGATCGCTACCTGCGTTCTGCGGTACTCACTTTTTGCTTCTCACTTACATTCTCACTCTATATATTTTATTTATAGTAGGAGGCTAATGTAACAAGTAAACTTTCAGCAAATGTCATCTTATAGTGGGGGACAGTCTGCTAGAAACATGAGCGGGGGACTACCTGGTCGTTCTGTTGATGACCCACGAATGATGGGAATGGTTGAACCTGGGCCTGTAAAAGAGAGGGTCTTGGGATTGGGAAGTGGGAGGCCTGAGGTTCCCCTTCCTCCTGGTGCTACCAGTACACTTTTTGTGGAAGGATTGCCTGCCAACTGTACACGACGTGAAGTAGCTCGTATCCTTTTATTTTTGGACTTTGGATAGCTCTCAGTTTTCTTTCTCTTTTCTATGTTTCGTTGCTCTTTACCTTTAGTAGACTTTTCCTTCACTTTGTTTCAAGACATCTTTCGCCCATTTGTTGGCTACAAAGAAGTGAGACTCGTAAGCAAGGAATCAAGACATGTAAGTTTATCTTTCTTCAAGGGTAGATTCAATAGCTAATGGTTAGTGGATTCACTAATAGCCTATTTGTGCAGCCTGGAGGTGAACCTTTGGTACTTTGTTTTGTTGATTTTATGAGCCCTGCCCATGCAGCCACTGCTATGGATGCCTTGCAAGGTGAGCTTACAATTTCCTTTCAAGTTTTAGTGACCATAGCCACATATGTGAGCTGGCCATTCCAGTTAATTGCTTATTTGTTGGATTTTCTTATACAATTGGTGGTGGAGTTGCATTTCCTAAATCATTTAGTCACTTTGCAAGAAGAGGCACTGCCAAATCATTCATGATGCATTTTCCTTTAAAATAAGCAAGAAAGAAGATAAAGTTGTATGTAGTCAATTGTGTCGTTTGCTGTTTGACTGTGCTATGGAATTGACAATTAACCAAAAAAAAAAAAAAAAGAGAAAGAAAGAATAATTAGTTTTGCAAGGTAACAATAATAATATATATATGAGAAAGGAAAGATTACTAGTGCATCATTTGAACACAATTCACGTGGGAAATCTGTGCACTAGATTTTTGAGGGTAAACTTTGAAGTTCCAAAGCTTACCGACATTTTCAAGCCTGAAAGCTTCTCATTTCCTTAGTTCTGTAGCATATCCATTTCAAGAGAGGAAGCGTGGGACTTCTCCTTAAGAAGAATGGTGTGTGTCTTCTGAGCCAGAGTACATTGAAGTTGAAGGAGGTGAACGAACATTGCTGTTGCCCTTATGTCACAGCCTATTCTGTGTTTCAAGAGCATCTGTCAGTTTCTTGAGTTAGGTCTTGGTTTCACCTGATACTTTGGTCCCTAGTTGCATGGTTTGCAAAGTCACCCAATACCCCAAGCCAAATTCTTCTAACCAATAGAAGGAATTGCCGTTGCTTCATGTGGCCTTGATTGGTTGAAGGTCCATTAGTGAAATGGACTACTGAAACTCGTTAAAAAAGATGGGTGATCATTTTCGGCTACATTAGTAATCCCTGTCTAAGAATGAGCAGCCAATAGTCATCTCATGTGTTAACCTACACTTCCTTTTTTGTTATTGGAAGTTGAACCCTTATTCTCCTGAGGTTTCCCTAATCACTGTATACTAAAGCATGTGACCTGTTTTAGGAAATGTGTGCGAAACCACATTTGCTGGTTAGCTGTATTGAAAAGTGATGGGCCTAATTTTAAGCTAATGATTTCACGTCTTATAACATCTATCTGCTGATGCCCTAATTCGCCGTTAAAAACGTACCTAGTTACAGCGTAAATGGGCGACCTCGATTTTGCAGGTTATACGTTCGATGAGCATGACCGGGACTCGGTCAATTTAAGGTTGCAATTTGCTCGCTATCCTGGTGCGAGGTCAGGT
Organism: Rosa rugosa; assembly: GCF_958449725.1. NCBI lineage: Eukaryota > Viridiplantae > Streptophyta > Magnoliopsida > Rosales > Rosaceae > Rosa > Rosa rugosa. The sequence continues at coordinate 53,720,094 of NC_084825.1, forward strand.
GGGGGGCACCGAGGGAAGCGTTGAATTATGCGGTCTTTCAGGTGATTAACGATTTTGATCCACACGACCTTTTTCATTTATGGCCGTTAGGTGCCGAGTAAATATTAAAAAAGAAAATTCACGCTAAATCGTGGAACGACTCTTCTCTGTAGGACTTGCATGATTTGGGAGGTTGTGATAATGAGGGGCCGTACAACAAACATGCAGTTTCAAGAATTTTAAAGGCGCATAGTTAGGACCAACTCAAATTATGCGGTTCTTGATTATCATGGGGCAATCGCTAGAGTGGTTTCCGGTTTGGCATCTGCAGACAATTTTATATATTTATTTCAGACTGTTCCGTATGCACTTTAATTATTACTAAAGCCATATGCGTTTCGTTAGATACTGTAAACTTATTTTTAGTTGAACGTGTTGAGATCACTTGCATTTTCACATGCTCTGGGATCAGGGATCAGTGTTTAATATCTGTTTAGTGATGAAGTGTGGTAACTGATGAAGTAGATATCTTATGTATTGAAAACATTGCTCTTTGTATGTCACTGCTCTCTTCTGTCAGTTATATTATAGATGATCCTCAAAGAATCAAATGCTAAACTGGATACAGGTGCATGTATATAGGTTATTTTGGCAGACGGTCCTTGTTTAGGATTGGGGTTGCTGGCAACTTAATTTTTTTGGCCTCGCTTAGGGCCAGAACTTATATTTGCCTTTGCCCCTGTCCTGCTTGAGAAAATTGTTTCAAGCATTGACACATTTTCTTAGTTCTTATTGTTTTCTTTACCATAAACAGGTTTCTAATGATTGCTGCTGCATTTTGTTTTTAAAGATGTTCTTATTAATGATACAATCACTTTAGAATTGTTGTGAAAAGCTGGTTTTAAACTCTGCTGCATTTTATTTTGCCTGTTGTATTTCCTCCTTTTGGCTGGGTGCTTTTCTTTCTCTTTATTTTGAAAGAAAAATTAGTTAGCATATGGTCATTTGGGTTGCATCTGATTCTTTCGATTACTGATTCTATTAGTATAACATGTCCATAAATTAGGGTTGAAATCTTAGATACGGTGTGCTACAGTGGTTTAAGTGTATGCTACCTTGTACACTGTTCCTCGCATTGCGTAGCCTCCGTAGCGCTTGCCCTATTGAAGAACTACTCAGATTTAGGTCCCCTGTCTAGAAGTATAAAGTCAATTGCAGCATGCTTCTAGTAACCACTTGGAAATTATTGGTTTCATACTCATCTGTTGATAGAGGATGTGATATCACAGAAATCATTAGAGGATCATCAATGTGGCCTTTGCCCCACCCCAAGGTCATGCATATGCATGCCTTTGTTGAAGACAATGACCCATGGTGATTTTTTTTTTTTTTTTTTTTTTTGGGTACAAATGACCCATGGTGATTTTCTTCCACGGGTTTAGCACTGTCGACCGTGTTGATTGTCGGGGAGAGGTGGAAAAGCCGAGTAGTTTTGCGGTAACGGTCCGTTCCAATCGTAATCGTTTAATCTAAAAAAGGACATTTTGATTCACAGATAGGTTTTCTCTGACTTAGAAGTTGTATTTGCTTTCCATAATATTAAACAAATATCAACAAATGAAAGGACAACTTCCAAAAGCAACAAGAGCCGTAGAAGTCAAAGATTACAAGATCTTGCCTTGAGATTGTAATCAAGCCTGCTGTTTGCATGGTTACTCGGTCGAGGGTGAATTGGCTGTATCAACAAGTTACAACTCCTTGGCGCATAGTGCATGATGTCAAAGTTTTGGCTAATCATTTTGATTTTTGAGCATATTGACTTTGTGCACGTCTCGAGAGAGGTTAATTTCGTTGCGGATGCTTTGGTGAATCTCGGTTATAAGGGTGATGTTGCTTGTTGGCACGATAATAAGATTCTCTCTGCCTTCCATTTTGTTCTCTCTGTTTTGTAATTTTTCTTTTTTCATTGAAAAAAAACGAGAGCCGTAGATGGAAGGATTAGGAAGATGCTGCTGACTTTGAAATTTACCTAGTGAGATTTGTAAAAGCTAGTTAAAAATAGGCCAGAGAGATGGGATCCAATTCCATTAAACCAGTCCTCTTCCTACTATAGAATATTAGAATTAGTATTGATGACAAATGGTCTATCAAATCCTCAGTCTACACAATAATAGAAGTGGGGTGATGTGGGCTTTGTGACAAAAGTGGGCCAAGGGACCACTACCTTTTCCATAGTCCAAGTGAAGGAGTTATTTTGTTAGTTAGTGAAGATTAAAGTCCAACCTTCCAGAAAATCTCTTTACCCACCCTCTCTAAAACATGTATCAAAGATAATCTTAAAAAAAAAAATAATAATAATAATTCAACGCTTTAGAATTAGGGTTTAGCTCTTGAGTATCCAAAATCCAATTACGAATCCTAAAACTTACGTTCTAGCAATTCTACACCTCGGAGGCTCGGATCGTCAAGCATAAACTGTCTATCTAGCCGGAGAAATGAATTCGTTTTGGTGGTTTTTTTTCTTTTCTTAAGTTGAGTCGGATTTTCACCCCTTTTTAGTCAACAGTGCAGCGTGGATACTATGACTCGCTTTGAATCCCAGATTCCTGTACAACACGGGGAAAGTGAATCAAACACAACTATAACAAGCTACCCAGAAGCTCATTATTAAATACCACAATAGGTACATCGAAAGGGACACCCAACCAACCATCCTAAAATCAATCTTTGACTGCCTCCTTAAGAACACTCTCTCTTTCTCTCTCACTCTGATTAAGGGAGTCGTATTCATATTCGATTTCTGGTTGGTTGTTCGCTAAACAACAATAACTCCTTTCCTTTGACAAACAACAGTAACTTCTTAGCTGGCCCGTCTTTCGCTTCTTCACAGATATGGACTTGTATTTATGAACCTAACGACTTCTATAGTTTTACTGCAATTAGGATTCTCACATGCATCGTGGAATCTTTCTCCTCATTTAACTCAAGTCCTACACCCACTGGACTCCTATCTTCATCTCTAATTAACAATCCTATCTGTTTTAGTATATACATTATCCACTTAGATTCTGATTCTTCACCTGCATTTACATCTCCTTTTATCTCTCTATTATATACACCATACCCCAATAACACAAATCTTTCGTCCTTGTTTTTCTCTCTCTGCGTTGTGTGTGGTATGCACACAGCAAGGAGCTCATTGGTTTTATTTTTCTTTTGGTTTTCAGTTTTCTAGTGTGAGTCATGGAGATAGATAATAGTACTGCTGTAAAGATTGAGCAGGAAGATGAGCGCTCTGTCATTGAGCAAGTGGAGTTGACAGTGCCAAAAACCGATGACCCTACCTTGCCGGTGCTCACATTCCGAATGTGGGTTCTGGGTTTGGTCTCATGTGTCCTTCTCTCCTTTGTGAACCAGTTTTTCTGGTACAGGACTCAGCCGTTGACTGTGACATCCATCAGTGCACAGATTGCTGTGGTGCCAGTCGGACATTTCATGGCGAGAGTGCTGCCCACGCGCCGTTTTTTCCAAGGTACTCGGTTTGAGTTCACCATGAATCCGGGGCCTTTTAATGTCAAGGAACATGTTTTGATCACTATATTTGCGAATTGCGGGGCTGGAAGTGTTTATGCTACTCATATCTTGACTGCTGTTAAGATCTTCTACAAGAGGAAGCTCACTTTTCTTCCTGCCTTTATTGTTATGCTCACCACTCAGGTACTTTTCTTGGATTTTTGATTGATTTTATGCTGATATAGTACAAAGATTTGAGTATTTTGTATTCATGCTGTTTAAAATTATAGGTGTTGGGGTTTGGTTGGGCTGGAATTTTCAGAAAATATCTGGTTGAGCCAGAGAAGATGTGGTGGCCCGGTAATCTGGTTCAGGTTTCATTGTTCAGGTAAACTCTTCTTAGCTCCTTAGTATTAGCCAATTGTTTCTTTTATTATTTGTTTTATTATTGTTTACTTAATAGTATTGAATCTCTTAATTTCTGATTGCTTCAGTGCTCTGCATGAGAAGAGCAAAAGGCCTAAAGGAAGCATGACTCGTACCCAGTTCTTCCTCCTAGTGATGATTGCCAGTTTTGCTTACTATATCTTCCCTGGCTATCTTTTCATCATGCTAACATCTATTTCTTGGGTGTGTTGGATTCGACCCAATTCTATTCTAGTTAACCAGCTGGGTTCTGGCATGAAAGGCCTTGGAATCGGTTCTTTTGGGATTGACTGGTCTACTATTTCAGCATATCTTGGTACTCCTTTGGCTAGCCCATGGTTCGCCTCGGCCAACATTGCTGTTGGATTTTTCGTTGTCATGTATGTGATATCACCCATCGCTTACTGGTCTAATATCTACCGCGCCAAGACATTCCCAATATTTTCTAGCCATTTGTTCATGGCTAATGGTTCAAGATACGAGGTCCTCGATATCATTGGTTCCAATTTTCAACTTGATCGCGGTGAATATGCAAAGAAAGGGCCTCTGCATATGAGCACCTTTTTCGCTTTTACTTATGGTTTTGGATTTGCTGCACTTTCTGCTACAATTATGCATGTTCTACTTTTTCATGCAAGGTAAATTAAACTTTCAGCATTTACTTTAAATTAGGATTGTTGTGGTCATGCTTTGGCTTGACCTTAATGTGCAGGGAAACATCATTGGATTCTTTTAATAGACAATTTTCTATGCAGGGATATACTGGACTCGTTTCATGGAAATAAGAAAAAGGATGTCCATGCAAGGCTCATGAAGAATTACAAATCGGTGCCAACATTGTGGTTTATCCTCATCCTTGCGATCAATATTGCTCTTATCCTGTTTGCTTCTGTGTATTACAAGGAGTCACTTCAATTGCCTTGGTGGGGTGCATTGCTTGCTTGTTTCATGGCCCTTGCTTTCACATACCCAATCGGTGTCATCTATGCCACAACAAACATGGTAACAAAATTAAAAATTTCATTTGTTATAAACCGTAAGCTTGTACTGGTTTTGACATTTTGTGCGATCTTTTCCAACAGGAACCAGGTTTGAATATTATCACAGAATATGTGATTGGATACCTTTACCCTGAGCACCCTGTAGCCAACATGTGCTTCAAAGTGTATGGTTACATAAGTATGACACAAGCTCTATCATTTGTGTCGGATTTTAAGCTCGGTCACTACATGAAGATTCCGCCAAGAGCAATGTTCACAGCACAGATGGTAGGAACCGTTGTAGCAGTGGTTGTATACCAGTGCACAGCGTGGTGGCTGATGGCAGACATTCAGAACCTCTGTGATACCTCCCTGCTGCCAGCGGATAGCCCTTGGACCTGTCCAATGGACCGTGTGTTCTTTGATGCGTCTGTTATCTGGGGTCTCGTTGGACCCCGCAGAATTTTTGGAAACCTCGGTGAATACAGTAACATCAACTGGTTTTTCCTTGGTGGTGCTATTGCCCCGGTGCTTGTTTGGCTTGCGCACTGGACTTTCCCCAAACAAAAATGGATTCTTGCTGTTAACATGCCTGTCTTGCTAGGTGCCACAGGAATGATGCCCCCTGCCACTGCTATAAACTTTACAAGTTGGATATTTTTGGCATTTGTTTCGGGTTTTGTTGTCTTCAGGTACCGGCAAGATTTGTGGAAGAAGTATAACTATGTTGTCTCTGGTGGTCTTGATGCCGGAACTGCCTTTGTTACAATATTGGTGTTCCTTACCTTGCAGTCCCAGAACATTAATCTCGACTGGTGGGGGAATAAAGGAGAGCCCTGCCCCTTGGCTACATGCCCTACCGCCAAAGGGGTTGTAGTTGCTGGCTGCCCGGTCCTCTGAGAGGAAATTTCATATTTTAGATATTTTCGAAGAACAATCTTTACTTTAGTCTGTAAATTGCTTGTCTGTAATTCTTCTATAGGCAGCTTTTATCTAGATTTCATATGTGATGACGAAGAACTGTAGGGGCATGTATTGTAGAGATGTGTTTGAATATATGACATTACATTTTTATTTCTATGATATGAGCCATGTTCTAAAGAGTCCAATAACTTGCAGCGGAAGAAAAAGTGAACTTAGAATTAACCAAAAAAGTGATCTTATATGAGAAAAATTTGAACAAATAGTAGAGTAAGAAAAAAAGTGAATGTGTAATTTACATCAATCAAAAATGAGAAGTGTATTGAGATCTATTGTACAACATAATAATCAAAAGTAAGAAGTCTGTCTACCAAGCACACCCAATTGACCAAGTACCTTGGCAGCCAGAGATTTCATGCATGTCACTTTTTTTTCTTCCGAGCAATGTCCACTAATGCCAATATGAGCTAAAGTTCCATACTTGAGAGTTGACTCATTTACTTGAAAAATCCTTTCCAAAGCCATGAGAGATTTTCTTTGTAACCTGGCAGACTGTGAACTCAATAGCTTAACAATCGGACCGATGGCTTTTGCTTCGTCTAGAACCTTGCCGCCTTGTTCTAGTCTTCCGCCTTCTATCAATGTCAGAAGTGCATCTAGAGAAGCTTCCCATGCATGCTCCGACATCTGCCTCACCAAGCATTCTCACAAGTGGATCAAGAGCTTTGGCTTTTACTAGGCAGAATGAAGACTCAACTGTGTAAATGCCTTGGTGTGCAGGGCAATGCAGCGTGGATATATACTGTGACTCGCTTTGAATCCCAGATCTCTGTCCAGCACAAGGAAAGTGATATCCAATCAAACACAACTAGAACAAACTATCCAGAAGCTCATAATTAATTAACACAATAGCTAGGTACATCAAAAGGGACCTCCAACCAACCATCCTAGATCAAAGAATGAGTGCCTAGCTGCTTAAGAACACACACACACACACACACACTCTCTCTCTCAGATTCTGACTAAGAGAGTCTTTCATGCATATTGGTTTTGATTTTTTCGTTTGGTTGTGAATCATGGAGATAGATAATAGTAGTGCTGTAAAGATGGAGCAGGTCCAGCAGGAAGATGAGCGCTCTTCCATTGAGCAAGTGGAGTTGACAGTGCCGAAAACCGATGACCCCACGTTGCCGGTGCTCACATTCCGAACGTGGGTTCTGGGTTTGGTCTCATGTGTCCTTCTCTCCTTTGTGAACCAGTTTTTCTGGTACAGGACTCAGCCGTTTACTGTAACATCCATGAGTGCACAGATTGCTGTGGTGCGCGCCAATAGGACATTTCATGGCGAGAGTGCTGCCCACGCGCCGTTTTCTCCAAGGTACTCGGTTTGAGTTCACCATGAATCCGGGGCCCTTTAATGTCAAGGAACATGTTTTGATCACCATATTTGCAAATTGCGGGGGTGGAACTGTTTATGCTACTCATATCTTGACTGCTGTTAAGATCTACTACAAGAGGAGGCTCACTTTTCTTCCTGCCTTTATTGTTATGCTCACCACTCAGGTACTTTTCTTGCTCATCTTCATTGAATTTTTGATTGATTTGATGCTGATATATTACAAATATTTGAGTATTTTGTATTCATGTTGTTTAAAATTATAGGTGTTGGGGTTTGGTTGGGCTGGAATTTTCAGAAAATACCTGGTTGAGCCAGAGAAGATGTGGTGGCCCGTTATTCTGGTTCAGGTTTCATTGTTCAGGTAAACTTGTCTAAGCTCCTTGGAATTAGCCAATTGTTTCTTTTATTATTGTTTACTTAATAGTAAAGAATCTCTTAATTTCTGATTGCTTGCAGTGCTCTGCATGAGAGGAGCAAGAGGCCTAAAGGATGCATGACTCGTACCCAGTTCTTCCTCCTAGTGATGATTGCCAGTTTTGCTTACTATATCTTCCCCGGCTATCTTTTCATTATGCTAACATCTGTCTCTTGGGTGTGTTGGATTCGACCCAATTCTATTCTAGTTAACCAGCTGGGTTCTGGCATGAAAGGCCTTGGAATCGGTTCTTTTGGGATTGAGTGGTCTGCTATTGCAGCATACCTTAGTACTCCTTTGGCTAGCCCATGGTTCGCCACAGCCAACATTGCTGTTGGATTTTTCTCTCATGTATGTGATGACACCCATCACTTACTGGTTCAATATCTACAGCGCCAAGACATTCCCAATATTTTCTAGCAATTTGTTCATGGCTAATGGTTCAAGATACGAGGTCCTCGATATCATTGATTCCAGGTTTCAACTTGATCACGGCGAATATGCAAAGAAGGGGCCTGTGCATATGAGCACTTTTTTTGCTTTTACTTATGGTCTTGGATTTGCCACTCTTTCTGCTACAGTTATGCATGTTCTACTTTTTAATGCAAGGTAAATTAATTTACTTTCAATAAATCAAGAAGTCGATTATGTTCATGCTCTGGCTTGACTTTAATGTGTATGGAAACATCATTTGATTTTCTATGCAGGGATATACTGGACTCGTTTCGTGGAATTAAGAAAAAGGATGTCCATGCAAGGCTTATGAAGAGTTATAAATCAGTGCCAACATTGTGGTTTATCCTCATCCTTGTGATCAATATTGCTCTTATCCTGTTTGCTTGTGTGTATTACAAGGAGTCTCTTCAACTGCCTTGGTGGGGTGCATTGCTTGCTTGTTTCATGGCCGTTGTGTTCACGTACCCAATTGGTGTCATCCAAGCCACCACAAACCAGGTAACAAAATTTAAAATTTTCATTTGTTATTCACCGTAAGCTTGTACTGGTTCTGACATTTGTCCCTTCTTTTTCATGGTATATAACAGCAACCAGGTTTGAATATTATCACAGAATATGTGATTGGATACCTTTATCCTGAGCGCCCTGTAGCTAACATGTGCTTCAAAGTGTATGGTTACATAAGTATGATGCAAGGTCTAAATTTTGTGTCGGATTTTAAGCTCGGTCACTACATGAAGATTCCACCAAGAGCAATGTTCACAGCACAGACGGTAGGAACTGTTGTAGCTGTGGTTGTATACCAGTGTACAGCATGGTGGCTGATGGCAGACATTCCCAACCTCTGTGATACCTCCCTGCTGCCACCAGACAGCCCTTGGACTTGTCCACAGGACCGCGTGTTCTTTGATGCGTCTGTTATCTGGGGTCTCGTTGGACCACGGAGAATTTTTGGAAACCTCGGTGAATACAGTAACATCAACTGGTTTTTCCTTGGTGGCGCCATTGCCCCGGTGCTTGTTTGGCTTGCTCACAGGATATTTCCCAAACAAAAATGGATTCTTGCCGTTAACATGCCTGTCTTGCTAGGTGCCACGGCAATGATGCCCCCTGCCACTGCTTTGAACTTTACAAGTTGGATATTTGTGGCATTTCTTTCAGGTTTTGTTGTCTTCAGGTACCGGCAAGATTTGTGGAAGAAGTATAACTATGTCGCCTCTGGTGCTCTCGAGGCCGGAACTGCCTTTGTTACGATATTGGTGTTCATTACCTTGCAGTCCCAGAATATTGAACTCGACTGGTGGGGGAACAAAGGAGAGCTCTGCCCCTTGGCTACATGCCCTACTGCGAAAGGGGTTGTCATTGCTGGCTGCCCGGTCCTCTGAGAGGAAATTTCATATTTTAGATCTTTTAGAAGAAACAATCTTTACTTTTGTCTGTAAATTGCTTGTCTTGGATTCTTTTCTAGGGAACTTTTGTATAGATTTCATATGTGATGACGAAAAAGCAAAGGGCATGTCATCTCTATATTATATCAATGACATTACATAAGGGAACTTTTGTTTGAATATATGACATTACATTCTCCATTACATATATTATATCAATGATATGAGACATGTTCTACACAGTCCATGTTTTCAATCCAATATCTTGCAGCTAAGAAAAACTGAACTTAGAACTAACCAAAAAAAAAGTGATTTTATATAAGAAAATTTTGAAAAAACAAATAGTTGAGTAAGAAAAAAAGTGAATGTCTAATTTATAGCAATCAAGAATGAGAAGTGTATTGAGATCTATTGTACAACATAATCAATCAAAAGTAAGAAGACTGTTTACCAAGCACACCCAATTGACCGAGTACCTTGGCAGCCAGAGATTTCATGTCACTATTTTTCTTCTGAGCAATGTCCACTAATGCCATATGAGCTAAAGTTCCATACTTGAGAGTCAACTCATTTACTTGAAAAATCCTTTCCAAAGCCATGAGAGATTTTCTTTGTAACCTGGCAGACTGTGAACTCAATAGCTTAACAATCGGACCGATAGCTTTTGCTTCGTCTAGAACCTTGCCGCCTTGTTCTAGTCTTTCGCCATCTATCAATGTCAGCAGTGCATCTAGAGAAGCCTCACATGCTCCGACATCTCCTTCCCCAAGCATTCTCACAAGTGGATCAAGAGCTTTGGCTTTTACTAGGCAGAATGAAGACTCAACCGTGCAAATGCCTAGATGTGCAGGGCAGCCAGGTTCAGGTGCAGAGAAGCAGCACAGAAAAATGCCATGCTTTATCGGCTTGCTCAAGCTTTTGGAACTTTCGGATAGCTGTTTAAGCGAAATAGCAGCATTTTGTTTTGTCAAAGCAGTTCCAGAAGCTAGTAGCTGTACCAGCACTGGGATAATACCGGCTTCAGCTACTTTTCTCTGCCATTCCTGATTTGATGCTACTGTGAAATGACAAAGCGCTCCAACAGCATTCTCTACTAATTGTATTCTATATGAGGCATCTCTATTCCCATCACTTAGGCATGTCCAGATGATGTGAAGTGCCTCGGCATCTAGAAGCCAATGAGTAATCTGCGGATGATCCTTTGGAAGATTAGCAATAATTCCCATTGCAGCAGCTATCTCTTCCACATCACTAGAACTTTTTATAATCCTTAGCAAGGAATCTATGCATCTTTGACTTATATGCTCCAAAAATGTGCTGTCATCACCATCTTCTGTCAAGCATGAGAACAACTTAATGGCATTTGCTCGGACAGTAGAATTATCAGCCTCGGACAATTGAACCAATACTTGGACAGCAGAGAGCTGAGAATTACATAAATAGTCAGCAAGTAAATATGGAATAAAAGATCACAAGAAGCAGTGTATATTACTGCATGTTATTCACAGAAAAAGAAAAAAAAGAAAAAATGTTATTACCTGTCTCAACTTTATTCTGATGTCTAAACCAGAAAAAGATTGGCACATTGCATGGAAAGTTTTGAGGATGCTTCTTTGTATGTCAGGTCCAGTTAAAGATATTAGTGAAAAGAGTTTAAAAATATCTTCTTCGGAGTCTAACAGCGAGACCTGATCCTCTGCGGCTTCTTGGGTGGTGGTTGATATGGCTAGGTGCATGATTGTTTCGGCTACCTGCTCACGCAAGGCCGGTGATGATAAGCTGTGAGAATAGAGAAGTTCAAACAGCGGTCCAACTGCACCTTTTCTAATCATCTCTAGGCCATTTTGAGGTAAGCTAGAGAGGTGAAGAAGAGCTTTAACACCCACTTTCCTCTTCTCTAAATCACCATTTGAAAGCAGTTCAAGAAGTGGTCCTAGTGCCCCATCTTTAACTATAGATAGTTTGTTGTGATCAGTCAACTCAATTTCCGACAAAGTTCCTGCCATAACCATTTTAACATCTTCTGGTCCTGCATCAAGTATAAGTTGTTACAATACACAAGCTAGCTACAAGAAGGATATGACATAATAATTGCAACCGGAGTTCCAAGCATACCTGAAGAAAGAAGCTTCAACAAAGGTTTGAAATAATTCGCTCTTGCCATCTGTATAACATTTTGATCAATGCAAGAAAGATTCTCTAGAAGCTCTATTGCATATCCAGTGACTTGATCATCTTCACTGCTCAACATTGTCCCTAGGAGAAGTATGCATCCCTGAACCTTTCCCATTAAATCTCGTGCAACGCTACTTCTCGATAGTTCCAATAACAGCTGCAATGCTACCTTGCTTTCCCCACTTTGCCGTGCAAGTGAGCGGACAATGGCTTCAAGTGCATTATCTACTGCTGTGATTTTTCCCTGTAAAGTTTAATGAACGTGTTCATGATGAAATACAAGAAATTTAGAAATGACTCATCAATCATATATAAGAGAATATGACCTTAGAAGGTACCTTATTTTCTTTGCTATCTTTTGCAAGGATTGATAGGATGGCAAGAGCATTCTTTCTTATTTCTCTATTTTTAGTACCAAGAAGTCCAATAAGGACTGGAATGTAGTCCTCCATTATCACCCATTCTTGGTGAACATCACTTTCCAAGCATAGGTTCTGCAGCTTGTCTAAGGATTGAAGCACTTCTTGCTCTTCACTTGACTGAAGTGTTGGTTTAATAGAGGCAATGATGATCATGGTATTCCTATTTCTCCACTCTTCAATGGATCGTTTTAGAGCTTTGTTGGGCCGTAAAACAGAAGTGTCCAAGGGAATATCAGTCAAAGGACATAGATTCTTACCTTCTGCAAACCATTTCTCTATTCCACTTCTTTCAAATGTCTGCTGAGATGAAGTTTCCACAGGGTCCACCATGATTTCTTGAGTGAGAGGGCAATAAAATTGCCGAAGAGGTTCCAACGGTTGCCTTCCCAAAGAAACTCTCCTTTCTGAATACCCATTCACTTTGTCCTCAGCAGTTGTGTTAGCATTAGTCTTTTCAAGCAATGCTATAATGTGACAAATCTGTTCCATTTGCAAATCTTCTTCAGAGCCTTTTCTCAAGTTGGTATCATCCAATTCACGTTTGAACTCCTCAAATTCCTTTTTCAGTTCAGAATGCTCATTAGAGATCCCAAGAGTCTCAGCAATACGAAGAAGCAAATCATTTGTGTGAGACAGATCATCATTTCCTTCTTGTATTCCTTGCTCAATTTTTTCCAAAATCTCTTCCTCAGCTACAGCTGCTCGATATTCAGCAGCCAACATGTTCTTGCATAGATTGCTAATCTGGTTATTTATACCCAATGAAACATCCAAAGATGGCAGTGACAGTAGACTAAGTGCTCTACCAATATCTTTTGTACTGCTCTCTAGCGCCTTAAGAATCTTCCGGCAATTGATCAAGAGATAAACCTTGTTTTTCTTTCTGCAATCAAGAGCTAGATGCTTAGCAACTTCCACCTCTCGATTGACAATCTCCAAAGCATTAACTAGGCCTTCTGAATGCTCAATGTTTTTCTTTGACAACTCCTTCAATATAGAAGAGGTTTTCTCCAAGTATGTAGTGAATACTTTGAAGCTTTCTTTGTGAATGAGAACTTCCTTGGCTGAGTTTACAGTATCAAACATGGCAAACACTGTCTGAGAGAGTAATTCAGACACCGGAACAAAAGAGGCACCGATAATTATATCCTTTGCCATCTTGGTATGAGAGAATCTAAGAATATAGACCCTCAGCTCTGACTGAACCACATTCTAAACACAAAGGAAGAACACTGAACAAGTTTTCATCTGCAAAAACAACCTTCAGATGTTAATTGGTTTTCAACAAGTACTACTTTTATATAAAGGAGAGTCTTTCTTTGACAAAAGGTACCAAAACGGTGTAGTTGCTATTTGCTAAGATTACCAAGAAAGAGTTAAAATACAGAAACAAGATATTGATTCTCATATTCCTATTAGTTTGATTCTCATATTCCTATAGTTAAACAATTTTAGACCAAAGCAAATCAATAAAGCTCATTAACTTCAAAATTACTCTAACATTTCAATTTCTTTCACCCTCCTAAGGATGAAACTAAACCATGTTGACCCAAAAAAGTATGACCAAACCATGAACTATTTGAGCTTATGAACTTCAACACTCGTATTCAAGGTCAAGTGACTCCAACACCATGATCAGCAACAGCTTCAAATTGGTTAATCCCATTACAAAGTTGGTATAGCTTAAAGTATATAAACTAAATTTGAACTAGAGTACTGAATATAAAAATTTCCAGTTTTTCCTTACTAACTAACTAACAATGGAGAGAGAGGGAGAGAGAGAGAGAGTTGACCTGACATTACAAGTCAACAGAGTATCTTCATCCTCCAGAACAGACGTGCTCTTACAAGGCTTTGAAGAGCTATAGCTAGCTTGTCTTCCCCAGAACACAAAAAGATGGGGTCTTTCTGGGAACCCAGAAACTATGAAAAGGGATTTTGATTAGTCTACAATTAAGTTTTGAGGAATTTTTGTTTGTTTTATTTTGTATGGTTTTTTTCCAAGAAGCTTAATTTACGTCGAGCAGCTGGCATGGACAAGACGAACCTGACAACCAAGTCAACGCTGTTCCCTCTGGTCAACAACGTGCTCAGGGATTTAGGTTTCGCCACGTGTCGAGATTCTAGATGCGCATGTTGGACCCTGTCTAGCTCGGACTTGATTCTGTGACCCGACCCGTTATGAGCCCAACATGGATATTTGGTGAGACTTGGGAAGCAAGTGCTCCTTTGGGGTTGAAATTGCAACATTTGCAATGAAACCTCTTGCCAATGATGCCTTGACATGTGATGGAGAGAGTGTGTGCTTATATATATAGAAATCAGGGATGTACATGAAAAATGTGTATAGCCTCTTCTGTATAGGATGTTTGAGTTGTTTTTAATTTAGCTATGTTAATTTGAACCGCATTTTAGATTTTTATTACGACTATTTAAAATTCTTCTAATAAGTTCAAATATTCTTGTTATGACTATTTAGAAATCTTCTAGTAAGTTAAGAAAATCAAAAATAATAGCTGATGTGATTGCTTGAAAATGAATTTTATTTTGACTTTATGTAAGTTTAGAAGTTTGGAAAGCATGTCAATTTCACACACTCACTGGTTTTGGTCTTTATTTTTTTTTCTTTATTAAAGCAATTAAAATTGTAGACCGGGGCATTTTATAATGCATCGGAGTTTCAAAAACCGTTGAATTGATTCATTGAGTGAGCAGTGCTTATTCTAAAGCTCCCGATTACTTGCAAATTTTAGTAGTCTTTAGTATTATAAAAACTTTTCCTTATGGACAGCTTTCCTATAATTTTTGTATTATAGGGAAGCAAAAGTCAAAGCTTTAGCCTCTTTTTGTTCTCCAACTCCAACAGATTCCTTATTTTATAGCAATCTCTAAAATCTCCATAATTCTTCCTTAAAATTTTAGAGATTGCTGTAAATTTAGGGAATTTGGTTTTCTCTTTCCTCACTATCCTTAAAATAGAGATAGTTATATGGAATCTATTAGAGCAAAAAATGCTCATTTTTCTCTAAAATAGAGAAAAATTAAAATATGGGGAAGCTGTTGGCCGGAGTTGCTCTTATAGCTAAATTTTATAAGTTGGTGGGCGGTAAATTCGAAAGCTTAATTAGTAGTTATTTAGAGAATGCAACACTATCAAGATTGGATGGCTAAGTGGGCAATACTTTTATATAGGGAGTAAATCTACACTTTCTCTTTACAATCTATGCTTCCAATTGAGTTTTTTTTAATATTTTTTCATTAACATATGTTGCTTTTTATTATCAAAATGTCATAGCTTTTGAGAGATAAAGTAATAACAAATTAAGGAGGGGTTTTTTAGTTTTTTTTGCTTTGAATAAGTGCTCTCACATTGTTATGCCCTTGGTTGTAGCTGTATGCTGGTTGATGAGTGGCGATGTACACCAGGAAGGTCTTAGGCGTCAATGTTTGTCAAGTCAGTTGCTTTGATTTAGGGTTTTTTACATTCTGCATTGTTTAGTTTTGGTTAGATTTTGTTTTCTTTGATAGCTCTGCTTTATGCAGTCTGAATTGTCATTTGAGATGTATTGTGAAGGATTCAAGCTTGATGGAGAAACGTAGTTAATATAATGGAATCTGATTCCGTTTTCCTAAAATAAAAAAAATTAAAGAGAGAGTGTAGAATGCAAAAATTAGAGTGCAAATTTCACTCTCCTTTATATAATACATACCCATTACATGGGTTAGCTTCAATGAGCAATGTTTTTTACACAACCTTAGAACCATTAGATTTAAATCCTCTCCATGGTGAGGATTGACGGTTACAATTTACAACTTAATAATTTTTCTTCTTTTTCGAGATTAACTTCTTTTTTTCAAAAAATCTGAAATCAACTAAGTTCCGATCCCATCCATCATCTTCATCACAAAACTAAATCTTCAAGCTTCATATCGAGATCCGAGCCTCAATAATCAACATAATATAGGATTTAAATGAATCTAATTCCATAGAATTCGATGTTTGCCAATAGATCATATTATTAAAATCATGAATTCTTCCCTTTTAATTTGATTACTTTGGCTGCTAATTAACTTTGCAAAAGCCAATTGTTCTGAGTTTCAATATGAAGAAATTAATGGAGGACAAAAAGAGGTGAAAAAGAGTTGACACATGATCTGGAAAAAGAGCTGCGCCAGTGGGATTTTTTTCTCTCGATCCTTTGAGTTGAATTTGGGGTACAAGAAAGAGGACATATGGTTGGAATTATAGTATTGTTTTTTTTTTTTTCCTTTTCTTTTCTTTTCTCTTTCAATGCTTTAGGCTGTACGTACAAAGGAACCAGCTGGAATCTACCCAAAAATTAAATGAAGAAAAAAGAATAGTAATTTAGTAGATCTTCATAATTAATTCTCATCATTGAGCTAGAGTCTTTAAACTGAACAGTTATAAAATTGTGAAAAAAAATGGTGGCTATTGAACCAGACCCATATTACATATAGAAGGTGGCATATATAACAGATCGAGATGCACTCATATAACAGATATCCAAGTTTTATTCCGTACGAGACTACTTCTGTGTTGTTGCTGGAAAAGGATTTGTCGATATATAGGAAGTGTGTATAGGATAACCAGTTGATGAAACTAAAGGATATATATATAACACAGGATGATGCATGGCGACAAAGAAATAGATAGCTAGGATTATCTGTGTCATCTAAAACAGAATAAGGTTTTGCTAATTAAGAAGAGCTTTCAAAATGCCAAATTTATTAATCTCTTAAATATTAGTGTTAGACTGCTAGCTAGGTCAAGAGATTAAAAAAAAGCTTTCATATATTAAGCTAAGTATCACAAATACTCGAGAAAATGCGTGGAACATCAAGTGGCGTCGTTATCTCATGGCAATGAAAGAGTTGAATGCACGATTATAATTTAGAAATTAAAAGCAAGATGGGTATGTATATGATATTGATGAACCACTGCGTAATTAGGGGGTTAACAAATCATAATGTAATTAAGGCTGCCCTTCATGAATGGCAGCCTATATATATGTATTAATTATCTAGATGAGTAGTTTTGAAAATAATTATTTAGTATATAACGTATGACATACATAGAGAGTATTTAATTATACGGTTGGTAATAGGAGAACGTCATGAATGATTCATGATTCATCGATCAGCTACGGTTAGAAACTTAGAGTGATGCAAAAAGGTATAATTAGTATACCGTATGACAAACGTAGAGTATTTAATCATAAAGGGAGAAGAAACAACAATTAATACATATATAAATTGTATTGTTTGATGAAGCTAAAAATGAGAAAATGCAAAGAGTACTCCATCAGCAACGACTCAGCGAGCTGTAATTTGGATCGAAGCCTTTTAATTCTCCTCAGTTTTAGATTCTGCAGTACACAATTTCCAAATATACCGTGCAGTAGTAGCATGATAAAACATGTAATTGTTGATCAGGGAGTATCAGGGAGTACTAACCTACAATTGCATGATGAAGCTGCTGCAGCTAAGCTAGCCCTAGCACTGAGCCTCAATCGTTGTGCAAAGAAGCATACAAGAGTGATATTGGTTCGGCTCGTCTCAGAAATCATATTAACATGAGGTGAACATGCAAGAACATGACTCGGATTGATCGATGAACCGACCCAATATCACGCCATGTCTGCTTCTGCAGATCATACATATATATGGACACTACATACTGTCCTTTGAGTACGCTTGAAGCTATGAAATGCAGGTTGAGCGCTTAGAAGAGTTGGAGCTTCTGCCCTTTATATAGTAGTAATAAAGGAATATATGACAACTGTTCGAGTCAATGCAAAGTAGCTAGCTAGTATTGGCTCCTGTGAAGGAGGACAGCTAGCTAGTTTTAAGGATAAGGAATATGGACACAATTCGATCATCAAATAATATCATGATCATTCACGAGTAGAAAGAATTCGATCAAGATTTTAAGAATCTCAGTTTCCACTACCAATCACTTTCCAACTTCGTGGTTATAATTCATTTAGAAAAAGTCTAGGATGATAATGGAGGACTAGTTTAATCCATTCACTAATCGTGCACTTCACACGTGATAATTAAAACCCTCCAGTACCATCCATCATATATATTGCCATAATGTTTATGTCACAACTCTTCTTCATTTGCACGTCATGGTATACGTGACAGCTAAAACCACACCTGGTACTCGAATCTTATTTCTCTTAAGGGTAAATTCCTCCTATGGTACCTGAGGTATTGCTACTTGGACAGTTTGATACCTGATGTATTAAAGGGGACAGTTTGGTACTTGAAGTTAGACTCCGTTTGACACTTTGGTACTTCTGTTAATTTTTCTGTTAAATGTAAGGATAAAATTGACATTTAGAATATATGTATAAAAACATAATAAAAAAAACATGAGTTTGTGGGTTGATTTTCTTCATAATTTTATAGGTATGAATTAATGTTTTTTTTTGTTTTTGAACCAAACATCAATTTCATTCATACTCAAGCCAGAATGGCACGGATACATACCTTCCCTTGCCATATCAAGGACAAGTTTAGGACGTGGTATGCTAGCACCACCCATTAGACAACCAGTGCTCACTTATTCAGCGAGCCTATGAACTATGAACAATCATAGTAAATAGGCACAAAAAAACAAAAGTGCATAGGTCCCTGAAAATACAAGGAATTTGTTGTAATTAGACGAACTAAAAACATAGGGATGGGCTTAGAGCAAAACCCTAGCCCATCAAATTTTTGTCCCAAGGAGCTCCAATAGCAGGCCTACTGAAGCCCAACAGGCCACGAATGGCCCAGACCATACTTCCATCTCCAAACCCGTGCAACAAGCATAGGAGTCCTCAGCCACCACCATGCCCACGCCCGCTCCAGCAGGATTTCGGCAGTCCCGATGCAAACACCGCCACAAAACCCCGCCACGACCCATCGCTCCACGATTCCACGCCGCCGCCGAAGTCGAGACCGCCACGACCCAGCGCTCCTCAACAGCTGCAACGCTGTCGATCTGCAAACCGAGATCCACCATAACTGCACCGCACGCATCCCAGAGAAATTCCGTCGATCATGAGCCAAAAACCACCTGCAAAGACCTTCGAGCAAACCCACACCAGAGCCTCCGGGATGTTAGCCATCAGGTCCCGTCCGGCAGTAGATCACGCGTCATTGGTGAGGCCAAAAGGTCATCCCGAATGTCATAGCCGCCGCCGGACGAGATAAAATCTTTGTTGAGCCGCCGCCGACCTTTTTCTCTCTCTCTCAGAGCTCTTAGGGTTTTTTCCTCCTTTGGCAGTTTGATCGATCAATTATTTTTACTAGTCCATTTATGAATTAATGCTTATGAGTTATGTTGAAGGTGAAATATTCGAATTTTATGCTTAAGAAATATAGTAATCATATAGTGAACACCCATGAGAGTACTCCATTGAAACTAGTCTCGTACAACTAAATTTTTTTAAACATAAAATTCAATTATGTCAACTTTAACATCACCCAAAAGCATTAATTTATTTTCATTTTCTCCTAAATGACCCAAAAAATGATGAAGACCTAAAATAATACCAAATAATATCATCGCATTGTATTTATGAAGAGGAGGAAAAATCCAAGTTTTGGAGGAAAAATCAGTGGATTCATAGAGAATAGTACAAAAAAATATCTGATTATTATATTTCTTTAACATAAAATTTGAATATTTCACCTTCAACATAACTCATAAACATTAATTCATACCTATAAAATTATGAAGAACGGCAATCAACCCACAAACTCATGTTTTTTTTATTATGTTTTTATACATATATTCTAAATGTCAATTTTATTCTTACATTTAACAGAAAAATTAACAGAAGTACCAAAGTGTCAAACGGAGTCTAACTTCAAGTATCAAACTGTCCCCTTTAATACATCGGGTATCAAACTGTCCAAGTAGCAATACCTCAGGTACCATAGGAGAAATTTACCCTTCTCTTAATCATTGCAAGTGGCCTAGTGGTTCTTGTCTAGTTGGGTGTGCTCCCCAACCCATGTTCGAACCCCGAAGCTGTCAAAGTGGCTAGGTACTGTGCTGCAATGCACAGTTGAAGCATTTCACATGAGCCGAAGAAGTTTATCTTGGACCTAGGAAGTCTTTGGGTTTCCCTTGACAGAGTCAAAAAAAAAAATCTTATTTCTCTTCCTCTCGTCTCGGCTGAGAAAGTCTTAATTAGGTTGGTCTGGTACCTCATCTTAATAGTATTTATGCTCAAAATAAAACCTGAAAAGTTAAAATACAAAATTTATATCCCTCGTAACTTTTTTTCTTCTATATATTAATGAATTAGACGTGTCTCGCATATGATTGTCTCACATAAGTGATTTATAATTTTGTATATATTTTCTAGTAGGAGAACTGGATATACGTGAACTCTTTGTATGTGGTTATACTCATGTGTAAATGTTAGACAAGGAATTCACATTAATTATATATATATAGGAAAATTTTCAAAAATAGTACATGAAGTATGGTCCATTCTAACCTTTCGTAAATCAAGTTTTGTTAAAATCAAAACGGTACATCAAGTTCAAATTTCTACCTAATTTAGGTCCATGCCGTTACGGGTTCTGTTAATTAGTGTGCTTTCCGTCATATTTGCAAGGGCAAATCAGTCACACCCTACTTTTCCTCTCTCACCCAGTCTCTCCTTCAATCCAAAATCCAGCCTTTCTCGTACTGACCGCAGTCGACCACCGTACTTTGACCACCGCAGTCGACCACCACACTTTCCAAGTCTCTGGTTGCGGCATGGAGGAAGAGAAAGGATTGGGTCTGTGGTAGCATTGAGCAAATTCCGATCAGTCAACTCTCTAACAACAATAGTCAAACTCAATTAACACTACAATTCGCTCCCCTGATCATCTACAATCCCTAATCAAACCCCAATTTCCACACAATTAGCAACTAGAAGCTTAACCAAACCCCTAAAATCATGCTCATACAACCCAATTCAGTCAACACCAAAACTCAATGAACTCTAAAACCATATAAATTTTAACCAAACTCACCCAATAGTGCCTAGACAAAGTCTCCACGGCGGTCGCCTCCACCTCATCCCTTGTCTAATCAACCCTATCGTCGCTACCCAAGCGCACGGACCTGATCATTCTCTGACTCCAATCCCGCCCCCGTGCCTCCGTTCGCCGGTAAGTGAAACTTCTTAACCCTATTGACGAATCCATCTCCGGAGGCCCTCTTCTTCCTCGCCGGCCGGAGCACGGCCGATGACTCGCCAATATCCTCATCCCCACTTCTATTGTCAACTCTCAGATTTCATACAAAGGAAAAAAAAAAAAAAAAAAAAAACCCTTTTTAGATCAGAACAAGGCCCCCAAAACTCAAATTGTGAGATAATCCAACTATGACTTTGGGGTTGAAACTGTAAGAGAAGATGAGAGATAATGTCTCTTGGGAGCCAACAAAGGGGAGAGAGATGGGTCTGTGGGAGAGAGAGGGAGAGAGCCAGAGTCAGAGAGTGTCGAGAGAGAGAGAGAGAGAGAGAGAGAGAGGAAACTGTAAAAATACCATATTACCCTTCAATAAATAAATAATTACATAACGTTAACGATATTGTTGACGGCATACACTGAAATTTGGTCGAGATTTAGAGCATCTCCAACAGTAGGAATTATCTTATAGTTAAATTGTAATAACCCGAAAATTAGTGTCAACTATAGAGTACTATATTATTAGTTATATTCGAAATGTCTTACTTTGTTATTAAGCTCAAGACTCTCATCCATATTATTTTTATGATGCATGTCATTTTAGTACTAATTATTGATATTTTCTTTTTACCTTAAGAAAGCACTAAAGTTCTTTACTTATCAATTAGGTAAATGTGTATCTATATATTTATGGATGTGTGCATGTATATATATATATATATATATATATATATATATATATATATATATATATATATATATATAATTGGCAAAGATGCTTTATGTTTTCTTTCTTTTACTACTCTTTTAATTTTACTCTTCCTTTTAATCATTTAACCTAACAAGTGGATTAGCCACTTGCATTACAATATTAGTCACTCACTTATCTTAGTGCTTAATTCTAGCCTATATATATCATTATGATCTAATCATACTCAACTTGAAGATCAAATGCAAAATTTGATCAAAAACTCCCTTAGTTGAAGAGAAAACCCAACTAAAAGTTCCTCACACAAATCCTTCATCCTATTTCCCTTAAGAAGTTTCCTTTTGTGAAAGAAGTCCAAAGTTTGATCACAAGACCTTCTGAGTTCCTTAAGTAAGTACATGAATACATTTCTATATTCTTTTGTCTTTAAGATTTATCAAACTACATAATCAATGATAAAATGGAAAAGGATCTGCTTTGCTGCAAACCTGTATTTTCGTATATAAAAAAGTCTGTTTTGTCAAAAATATTTACAGTATTAAATTCCTCATCAAAAGTTCTTCAATTTAGGCTTTTGAATCACTAAAAAAGGTTAAGAAATGAAGAAGTTATGGCTAATCAAAGTTTTCAACTTTTAAACTCGCTGGAAATCTCATACAGTTATCACAACTTCAAAAATTCATATCTCCCTCATTCCTTAATCATTTTCTACAAACTTTATATCAATTTGAAGCTTAGGACCTCTACTTGTGATCTGGAGAGTTTGAGAATTAATGGTAAAATACACAGAACGTAAAGACTTAAACACCAAAGGTCAGTAACAAAAATATCGGTTTCTGCACTGTTATGGTTCTTCACCATTTCTGGACTATATCCCTCTGATCTGGACTACATGACTTATTCCATTGAATTCCTTGTGAAAAACCCTTTGAAATGGTGTACTCATTTGACTAATTCGGACTTGTGATGGACAATATAACACATCTTGAAGTTTGATGACTCTAATCGGAGAAACATGAACATGGTTGATGAACTTCAATGGATTTGGACATAAGAACTGAAATACTAACTATAATATAATTTTGTTAAATTCTGTATATTTACTTATTTAATGCTTGTACTTTATTATTTTACTTTATTTCAGTTATTTACAAGCTTATTAATTGTGTATAGTTACTCATTTAATGCTTGTGCTTTATTATTTTACTTGATTTCAATTATGTATAAGCTTATTTATTTTATTATGTTGTTTACTAGTGAATTTACTTATTTGTGTTATACAATTATGTTACATATGTTTTCATATGAAATTATTCCTAAGTATATGTCTCTATATATATGTGTGTGTACTTATACATATATATTACGATCTATAATTCATAAAGATTGTATTTTGAGGATTTGATTATGTTTGAAAAGTACAATTGTGAAGCCGGGTGATTAGTATTACCCCGTACTTAAGTGAATTACTGGTAAATGTGTTTTGGTGTTATGAGGAGTTAGCCTGGGCCCTAGTCCCTACAGATAGTGCACTATTATACTCATAGGAAGGAAGTAGCCGACCTTGGGTATACATACTTTGGGTATAGTACGTTGGACCCTAGTATGCTGCGGCTTACCCGTACTTTGGGTATAATACGTTGGACCCTAGTACGTGGATTTATGATTCGTTACCAGTTAATCCGAAAATTCACTAAGAAGAGAAGTGTACTTATATTATTTCAATCAAATATATGTCTGCGATATATTATTAATATGTTACGATGCTAAGTGAAAAAGAGAATTGAGCATGCATTTCTTTGAGGTTACTTCACGTATTAATGCTGCAATATATTGTTGGTTCAATAAGGTGATGTGACTATATGATTTATTATAAACCATTCACACGGATGAATATATTTGTATATATGTGTGTGTGTATTGTGTGTATACATATACATATTTAAGAATTCGTATGAACATATAAATGGTTCCCGGTACATTTTTACTTGGTTATTCACTTTGATTTCCTATAAGACACATTAATATAAGAATGTATGTTGTGTACTTACTGGGCTTGTGTTGCTCATGATGCTACACCTTCTTGTTTTCAGGTAGCGATTAGACGCTTGGGGAAAATGGGGCGTTTCTCTAAATAAATGAATGTTTTATTTTCTACTGCTTTCTCAAAAGAAATAATGTAATATATTTTGTTCAGCTTTAGTATTGTAAAAATAATAATTTCAATTTCTAATAAAAGTATTATTCAGACTTATTTGCAAATTCTTTTACTTTAATCTATCATTTGAGGAAGTTTTATTTGTAATAACCCACATCACAAATTCGGGTACCATATTTCAGTATAATATTGGTCTCGGGTTTGGGGTGTGACATAAATATAGCTAAAATTGTGAAATATCGCTATTGATTTAACAATGTTGCTCGGTTGCTCCAGCAGTAGTAGCTATTTATAAATAATATATTATATTTTATCAAATCATAAACTGACATGTGGACAAAAGAGGAGAGAGGAATATAACTTTTGCTTTAGCTATGCATGATTCTCTAGCTAAATATAGCTAGCCAATTTAGCTAAAGCTAAGGGGGGTGTATTCAATTAGGAGTCTATTGGATTGTTTTGTATTTTTGAAGTCTTTTAAAATCTTGTGGTATTCAATTAGGATTTTTAAAAATCCTTTAAAATTTTGTGGTATTCAATTAAGATTTTAAAAATTCATTTCAAATCTAGTGGTATTCAAAAGTCTAACGATTTTGAAGGATTATATTAGGTGCTTGATTGTGTAGGATTTGAGGGTGCTTAGTATAAATACCAAACCCTATCTAAAATCCATCCTCTAGACGTGAGATTGTGTAGGATTCTGGGTGCTTGGTGCAAACACCAACTGATCGACGTCTTCAAGTACAGTCGTCGTCAATTGTTACCGCTTGCGCTCGTGCAGAATCCAATCGCGCACAGAGGGAGGAGCTTCTGGTGATTGACGACACTTCGGTCCCCGAAGCTACGACTCCACCAAAGGCTAGTTATCCATCTCTTTCTCTCTCTTGTTCATCGATTTATATATGAAATCATAATTATTGTCAATTGCAATTGGTTCTTTTAACAACTGGTGCAAGGTGATTAGACTTTGTGTGATTTTTTTTGTTTCGTTTTGGTTGAGATTTGGGAATTACACTTGGTTTAATATTTATAGACGCTGCAAGATGCAAACTTGAATTAGTTTAGGGTTCTTGCTCTTGAACTAATATGGTTCGCCATCTTGGGCTTAACATTCCAACATTCACAATTTCTTGAGATTCAGCTACTGCTATGGTCAGCGAAAATTACAATCCATTAAGAGCTTTTTTTGACTTGTGAAATGAATGTTCGAGAAACGACAGTAGTATTTTACCAGTAGTTCACTAACATTTTAGGAAGAGTAAACTTACAAATAGATGCTATAGTCAATAAAAACGCAGTGAAGCGGAAAATGTTGTCACTTCCTGCTTCTTAAGCTTACTAAACAACAATATTTGCTTGGTTATACACAAGCACAAGCAGAAAATGTCGTTACTAGCTGTATCAAAGATCATCACATACGAGTTGTAGTATTACTATTCCTCGAGATATTTGACAATGTTGTGTTTAGTCAAGTTGATGGTTTTGACATGTAATTTGTTCTTATGTAAAATTAGGTTGCTTGTTGTAGAAAATGGTCACCACCTTTTGTCATCCTACGTACAGTTCTAGGATTAACTGAATGGGAATTTTGAAATTGAATGAAACCTAATAGAAGATGAAGCTATTACTCCTGAAATAATGTCTACTAGGTCACAGTTGGACAATAAGTTGTTGGCTTGGCGATAAGATTTTGAAGTCATGTTTTTGTACCTTGAGTTAATACTAGAGTTGATAAGGAAGTCAGGGAAAGTTAACCTGCCTTCTCTGAAGTAAACAAGTAGTAGCTTATGTGCCATCCGTCCATAAGCTTAATAATTATGGGAATGAAAGTAGTAGTGTTCTATCGAATTTAGTTGGTCATTGAGAGGTTAAATTGTAAGTGTACTTCAGTCCATGAGGTACTGTATATATTTTTAGTAGTCAGTGAAATTATTAGTCAGTTCTGTACACGAACCTAATGTTCACTCTGAAATGTCCAAGAAGATCTGCGTCAACTTCTTTCCCTGCCAAGAACATATCTGAGGTTAGCAGTCGGATAAGCGCTAATTAGCTGCCAAATTTTGACATATTCAACTATTGAAACTGCCATTGTACTTTTATTCTGTTATTGTTTCCCAGGCACAGATGTGCAAGTCTACAAGTAGCTCAAGAGTCAAGATTATGCACACCCAGCTTGAAGTCCTACTTTTCCCATCAGGTCATGGCATTAGCTGTTACAGAAGCAGCAGCAACAACAACGTTAACCTCATTGCCAAAGCCAAATAACACCGGCAAGATCCCAGTTACTGTCATCAGCTACAAGGACTGGTCACCCCAAGATGATGGCATTGGGGTTATCTTGTCTCCAACTGAAATACCTTCAATGAAGGAAGATACGGATGCACCCAGCAATGCTGTGCTGAGTCTTGTCTATGGTTCTACTACAAGAAGAAGATTGCCACTGTTTGCTGAATTTGCCCTGAGTAGGAAAATTTGGTACCAACTATACTTGTAAAGGCTTTGTTGATGTTATGTTATATATGGTGTATAGTATCTGAATGGTATTGCATTGTGATGGTACTTGAAAATTAAAAGGACAATAGATTATTGTGTATAAAATCTCTTGTAGCGGTTTTTATTCGATTATTTGTATCTGCAGCAATCATAATGGCCAGCCTTTATCAATTTATCATTGTCCAAGAAATCCAAGCACTTATTAAAATCCAAACAAATCTTGCTAATACAATACATTAGAATCTATTTAAATCCGTATGAAATTAAAACAATCCGTGGATTCTGAAGAATCCACGAAAATCCATGAATTATAAAAAGTCAGATAAAATCATTTAAAATTTAGATTGAATACACCCCCCTAAATTTAACTTAGCAATAGTTAGTCTGTTGGAGTTGAATTTTGCTTTAAAAATAGTTATATATAGCTAAAATTTGAATTTAACTAGTCTGTTGGAGATGCCCTTAAAAGTCATATGTACCGTTTTAATTTTAACAAAACTGATTGATTCAAGAAAGGTTAGAACAGGCGATACTTCATGTATTGTTCTTGAAATTTTCCCTATATAATTCCACATTATATATTATATCACTGGAGTAATGTGGCTTCCATCCAACTAATAAAATTCCTTTTGGTTTTGGTGATTGAAAAAAATCATATCTGAATGTTATAGAATTGGCCAAATAACTTAATAACAAAAGCTTGGCTTTAGTCACATGTGTATGTTTCCACCCCATTTGTGCATTGCTCTGAACAGGAAACGGCACCATAGTATCAGAAAAGACATAAAGTTTTAAGGATAGGATTAATTATTTGGTAACATGCATAAAGCCAGCTCTATGTAATTTACAATCATATATAAAAATGAAAAGGAATAATCTTTTTCTTTAGAAGGAAGTTCAAGTTAATTGGAGATCATTTCTCTTTCGTTCTTAACTTTCAATAGACAATTAGCAGAAATTCTATCAATAGTATGAAAAGCCATAATTGAGGAATTGAATATGTGAAAAATCCATATGCATGGTCGATCGATCAAATTAAAGTAGAGAACTATATATATGGTCTATAAAATATGAAACATTAGTACATTAGCGCGTGTGTCTATATATAACTAATTAAGGTCCTTCGATCTGATGCATTTGAAGCATATATTAGTAATTTAGTACACCACTAATGTTGATTAATCAAGTATAGTAGTGGTAGGGATTAATAGTTTATTTTTTAGGGATTATATAGTTAAAACCAGCAGCCGCCTGGTCACTGTATGAAGCTAGTAGTTCTAGATTCGGTCGGTCCTTAATGGATTTGTTCTTAATCGATGGTGGAATGTAATTCCATTAGTCATAATCTTTGTAGCTTAAGTAGTAGAGTTCTCATCATGTTTTATAATGGAAATAAAAGTTGTCCTTGTAATTAAGTCTGATCATAAACAAGGACAACCTCTCTCTCTCTCCCCCCAAAAGAGTTATATATATATGCTTTCTCTCCTCCGCTGATTTGAGAGTCGGTAATTTTCTCCACCCTAGTTATTTTTCCGTTGATTCTTGATTGCGTGCAAGCAATTTGTATAGTTTTCATCCACAAAAGTTATATTCCATGCCCCCATTTTAATCCATTAATCTGATCCAGTAGTGTTATGTGTCGATGAAGAATATGCTATTTGATTAGAATCTATTAACTGAGTGATCGAGATTATGTACGTACGCATAGACTATACATAGACTATGAGAGATTCTGGAGCCATGAACTGTGTGCATGCACGCATTATATACCAGTTCTCTTGACTTTGTCGATACTTATGTACATGATCAAGCTAGTGGCTAGTTGACTTTGCAAGAACTTGATCGATCATATCGTAGCAGAATAATTTCTCGATCAGATTATGTTCTGAAATCTAACTATATATTCATATGCATGAATATCTGTTTGTATAATTTGGATGTTATGAGTTACGGAGTTTTAACTTTTAATACATGGTGAATATGGTACAAGAATATGGTCCTTTTAGCATTATTCAACTCTCATACTGACTGGACTTTAAGTTACACAAGAGCTTGAGAATGATCGCGATATGCGGTGACCAGCAGCGGCCACAACCATTGGTCGTCGATCAAGGGTACGGTGCCCGGTTGTTTTTGTTTTGAGGGGAAGAAGAAGAAAATATAACAAATTTCAAATTATAAATATGGTCATATTTTGTGGGCCGGAGAAGAGTTTTAAAGATCATACTTTACTAATTGTGAGATCAAGACACATGAGAATTTGAATAAGAATGAGCTTTTGCATGGTTTGACACGTTGGGATGTATTCTAGAAGCACTTGTGAAATGCAATGATATGCACGAAACATGTTAAACCTTGTCAGCACTATTTTTTCTTGAAATTTTCTTGCACCATAAGCTCACTATTCGCAGAGCATGAATTCTATAGCGTGTTCCAACTTCTAACTTACGGAACATTGTAACCTCGAATGAATTTTTTTAAAAGAATTATATTATTTTATGACTTAAAAAAATCATAATAAAAATTTACATAGTAATTTTTGAGTTCCATCAGTTTGAGAAGTGATTAAAAATTATTATTTGAGGGTGTAAAAATTTTGGTGAGAAAATAAGAATATGAAATTTTGGCAAAAAATCGTGTGCTATACCTACAATTTTGGATAGATTTCATGGTTTTGAATAAGATTTTTTTTTTTTTTTTAGAATTTTAAACAAGGTCAGTGGTTCCAATATTGTAGTTAGGTGATAGTATTAAACTTTTAATTTTAATTTTTAGGGCCCTCATCTCATATCCCATCTTTTTGTCTTTTGGTCCTGAGAATACTTCCCTAAAGCCCAAAGAGACCCAGCACGTCAGAGGCCCAAAACTAGGCAGAGACCAAAAGAAGCCCAAATTACAAAGCCCACTAAATCAATACAAAACAAACAAATATCAAAACCGAAGAACAGCAAGGATCAGTAAGAACCAAAACGAGTGTCGTCGTCGTCGCCGAGCTCTCAAGACACCACCGCCGATCAGTCGCCGGAAAATCCACCGCCACCAAATTCTAAGTACTGATCTACTCCACCTTTATAGTTCACATGCTCAAATTCACAAATCGTCAAAATTTATGTGTAAATTTTAAGCTGACTGATCTTGTTGGATCGTTTCGCTTGAGAAATTTGAGTACCTATTCATCTTTGTGTGATGCAGGTTGCGAATCATTACCAGCGTTCCTATGAGTTTAGTGTTGGAGTTTGAAGGTAAGTGAGCTAGGGTTTTTGTGGTGAATTATACAGTATAACTCTTACTATTTGTTTCGTTTCGTTCGGTTCTATGAGTAGAAGGTCTGTTTGTGGAGATGCTTGAGTGAGTAATTGAATTGCGGAATGAGAAAACGAGCAGAATTGCGAGTAGTTTAATGTGTTGGAGGATTAGGTCTGTTTGGATGTTATAATGAGGGCAATGTTCGTGGTTTTCGCAGGGTTTGTTGAGTCTGTAGGACGATAGTGTTGAGATCTTGGAGGGTGGAAAGGATACCGAAAGATTTAGAAATGGATGAAAGGATAGACAAAGTGTTTTTTGAGACGAAACGGCACATTACTAGACCGTGTTCTCCTAATTATCCTCCTCAACAGGTTCTGAATTCTACGATTTTCTTGAGTTTCGAGCTAGTCAATCTTGTGTTGCTTGGTTGTTCAATTTTTTGATCATTTTTCTTTATGTGTGCATGTTTGGAGTTCAGGCAAATGATGGTGGTAAAGGGAACATTCGATCACTGCTTTCCTTTCGAGGTACATTGCACTCCCCCTTTATTTTTAATTCTTTGTTGGTTTTCTTGATTCATATGGTGTATGACACACTGTTTATATTGGCTATCCTAATTTTTTTTTTGCTTGCTATTCTAATCGAGTCGACCAACTTTTATTTTGATCTTGCTATTGGCTTTTTCAGTTAATGCCTATTCTAAAGAGAAGGAAACTTAAGTTGTGGTGACTACAATGGTTGATGAGATATATTCAGGCCTACTTTTTTCCTTTTCTTTTCTGTGATCATTTCCTTTTATACATTGTAGTATATTCTTTTTAATAAGAAGACAATCAATATAGGATGGAATTTGTAGATTAGACATGTTGTACTAGTAGAGTGTTCTCTTAAGACAAAGTAACGTTTCTTGTTAATAAACTTTAGCACCATGTCAGACATAATATTGATGTTTATGCTCGTGTAAATGTGATTGGTTTGTCTACTTGGCTGTCCAACACCTACCCACTTATGAGCTTCTTTCCTTTGATCCATGAAGGTATCAGTCAACTCAGAGAAAAATGGAACGAATACAAGCAACCAAAAAAAATGAGAAGATTGACATCCTTGTTTATCTCTCCAAGAGGTGAGCATGTAGCTGTGGTTGCTGGAAATCAGATAACAATTTTGAAGAAGGAGGATGACTACTCAGAGCCATGTGGGACTTTTACAAGTAAGATATACGCGCTAATTTTATTGATAACATTCTGAATCATCAATTTTTTGTCATGATGTTGTATCATGCTCCAAGGTGAAAAAGTTAAAATTTTATCAGTGATACAATGGCATTCAGTTTATCAGTGTTACAACAAGATATGATTTAGAATAGTCAACAGTGTACATATAATTGGAGTTAGAGAGATGTTTAATTAAGAACTCGGCCTGGTTGGACAAGTTTGTCAAGGAGAGTTGGTGAGATTATAGACTCATCATACAGGCCTCTGTTTCAGGATGGCATACTTTTGTGGATACACAGTATGATTGCTATTTGATGCATCTGAAACCAGTTACATTTTTTTATTAATTTTTGTTTCTAATCCGTGTTCTACGCATCAGGCGGCAGCCCTGCTTCATTTACAACAGGAACCTGGTCAGAAAGTCATGATGTTCTTGGTGTGTCTGATGATACCGATACATTATATTTTATCAAAGCAAATGGTTCAGAGATAGTGAGAATCAGCAGGAGGCAATTAAAAGTATCTCTACCAGTGATAAGCTTGGTTGTGCTGGATGATTCTGATGTACAGAAATCTTGTTTGTGAGTGTTCTTACTGTGCCCACCCTGCATGAATTATACATAAAACACGTTATGAACTTCAGTTTCTTGTTGATGTGATCTTTATTTTGTTGTTTGAGGTTCTTCTTTTATCAAGGTTGACACAGTTTTTCACTTATGGTTATTGAAATGTTTCCAGGTGTAGTTTCATTATCATTACATCTGATGGTTCCCTCCAGCATATTGAGATTAGTCAGGATCCAAGTTCCTCTATCTATTCTGCACAGACCTCACATAATGGACTAACTGTAAAGGGACAGTCCGCTCATATCGTTTTGTGTGTTGACTATCATCCAGAGCTTTCTTTGCTTGCTGGTGTCACATTAACATCAGGTGGTTACATCTACCTTTTCCCAAGGGCTATGTGTGAAGATATTTATTTATACAGACCATCATGTTCATGCTATAATTTTTCTTATACTTCTGTGCAAATTTTTTGTTTAAATCGAAGTAAACTAAAATCTCTACCAATGAGTATAAACTTGTATCTGATAAGACTGTGACTATTCGTTTGCCTTCTTTTCACTGATGAGCTGTATTACTTATATTAAATAAACATTAATGAATCTTGTAGTCTTCTTCCAGGGTCTTGTTATATTTCTCTTTGGCGTAGAAGTGGGATAATTGATCTGGAGCAGTTGTTTACTATTCAGTTTGATGGTTTTTATTTCAAACCAATAGCTCTTGGAAGTCAGCTAGCATATCCAAAGGTTCTAATCTCACCACAAGCCAAATTTGTGGCTACTTTAGATCTGACAGGAAGGTTGCACGTATTTAAGATGGATAAAGAAAGGTTTTCACTTTCAAAATTTACATGCAGAGAGAGATACGAGTCACAAGTGACAAATAATTTGTCAAGTGGAGAAGGGAAAGAGTTAATTGAT
This sequence comes from Rosa rugosa, assembly GCF_958449725.1. NCBI lineage: Eukaryota > Viridiplantae > Streptophyta > Magnoliopsida > Rosales > Rosaceae > Rosa > Rosa rugosa. The sequence goes on from NC_084825.1 coordinate 53,752,678, forward strand.
ATTGTTGACTTTACATGGTGGTCCGACCACATCCTTACTTTTGCAAAGCGGAGTGGCCTTGTGACCATGCTTGACCTTCTAAGTGGGTTAGAAGTAGAGGAGAATGGAACTGTATATTCTAAGCCTGTTTTAGAAAGAATAAAGTTGTTTCAAGGAAATCTGTTTCTTTTGGAAACTTTGACTTCTGATGAGAGATCTAGTTCTGATGAAACTAAAGATTCACATACGATGGAGTGGATAACTATGGACAGCCTTGACCAAATTGACATTTCCAGGTTGAACTGGAGCCTCGTATCATTTTCTGAGAGATCCGTTGTTGAAATGTATAATATTTTACTTCGAAATAAAAAGTATCAAGCTGCCTTGGAATTTGCTGATCGTCATGGGCTGGACAAAGATGAAGTTATAAAATCACAATGGTTACACTCCAACCAAGGAGCAAATGAAATAAGTACATTCTTGTCAAAGGTTAAGGATAAACATTTTGTACTCTCTGAATGTGTTGAAGAGGTTGGACCAACAGAAGATTCTGTGAGGGCTTTGCTTGTACATGGGCTGCACATAACTAACCAGTATAGGTTTTCTGAACCAGAAAATACTGAAGGTAGCCAAATTTGGGATTTCCGCATGGCTAGACTTAAGTTATTGCAATACAGTGACAGGTTGGAGACATATCTCGGGATAAATATGGGCAGGTACACTCTTCAGAAGCTAAGAATACTTGCGTGAAAAAATTATGCATTTTGGATCCAGTATGTTCAGTTTTGTATATTTTTATGTTTTTTATCGAGCTTGCAGAGATGTGTATGCACATAAGTTTTCTTTTAGCTTTCTCCTAACCTTTATTTTCACTGCCAGACCAAAAAACCTTTTATTTTTTCTGTAACTTAAATGACGATGCATTGGTATATTTTGTACATATTGAAAGTGTTCAATTTGGATGATATCTTACTATGTGTAGGTATGTGCAACCCTCCTATAAAAATAATCATGTACCTAGACCCTAAAATTACTTCTCGGTAGAAATTGCACACTCGTTGGCATAAATTTGGTGTAGTGCATACATATTAATATTTTCAATTTTATTCTTTGTTTTGTAGCTCTTTTCTTCTCTCTTTTATTAGTTGATGATCGCATGTGTTTTTACTTTGCCTGGGAACATAATCAGTCACAACTTGTTGTGAACTTCTATTTTCTGATGGTTGCCCTTAATCCACGGTTGAATGACTTAGTTTTGTGTAGGTTTTCTGTGCAGGAATATAGCAAATTTCGAGTCATGCCTATAAAAGAAGCTGCCGTAACACTTGCTGAGAGTGGGAAAATCGGAGCTTTAAACCTTCTGTTCAAGCGTCATCCTTATTCATTGGCTCCTTATGTATTGGAGATTTTAGGTTCTATCCCTGAAACAATTCCTGTGCAAACATATGGTCAACTTCTTCCTGGGAGGTGCCCTCCTACAAATATAGCAATGAGGGAAGTGGATTGGGTTGAATGTGAGAAAATGATAAGTTTTATCAACAAGACAACCAGGGATCATGAGATCAATATCCAAATCCAGACTGAGCCTATAGTCAAGCAGTGCCTAGGATCTGTTTGGCCATCCATTAATGAACTTTCAATGTGGTACAAGAAGAGAGCTAGGGATATTGACACTCTTAGTGGGCAGCTAGACAATTGTATCTCTTTGCTTGAGTTCGCTCATCACAAAGGTGTTCATGAGTTGCAGCAGTTCCATGAGGATGTCTCTTACCTGCACAAACTTATTTATTCTGATGAGAGTGGTGGTGAAGTAAATTTGAGTCTTGTCATGTGGGAAGAATTATCTGATTATGATAAATTTAAAGCGATGCTTAAAGGAGTTAAAGAAGAGAATATGATTGCAAGATTCCATGATATGGCAGTTCCATTTATGCGAGATAGGTTTCATTATACAACCTCTGTTTCTCAAGGTTGGTTGACAGATGACCATCATGCTGCAGATGGTAATAAGGACGAGTCATTTCTGGTTCGATGGCTGAAGGAAGCTGCTTATGAGAACAAATTGGACATTTGCTTGCTGGTAATAGAGGAAGGGTGCAAAGATTTCCAAAGTAGCAGCCTATTCAACGATGAGGTTGAAGCTATAGATTGTGCACTGCAGTGCATTTATCTGTGCACATCTACAGATAAATGGAGTACAATGGCAGCTATATTGTCAAAACTTCCACAAATGCAAGGTAATTTGCTTCTTAGAAGTCTAATTTCTGTCAATGGTCAATGAGATTATATCGAGTTGTGTCTTTATTTAAGGGGATGATAGATCTCCTTTGAGGACCTGGGTGCCAAATTGGAAAAAGTCACAGAAATCATATGTACTATGTTCATTGGTGACATAGTTTTACAGTGGAATCTTTTCTTTTGAGGATTTTACATTTATCCTTCTATTTAAGATGAAAGAATATAATTTTACTTTACAAGGAAATTGTCAGGTAGCGTAATATGATGAGAGAAGCTACACAAATAAATTTAATTTTTCTTTTGTTGTAAGAATTATAGTTTTATTTATTTATTTATGTATTTCCATATACATGTATATGGTAATGTTTGTCTTTCTTACTGAACAGGTAGTGAAATATCTTTTGAGAGTCTGGAGAGAAGATTGAAACTGGCGGAAGGCCATATTGATGTTGGGAGACTCCTTGCATTTTATCAGGTCTGTAGTCTTTCTTTGTTGGAGGCTTTTCTAATTTAGTTTTATACCCCCCCACCCAACTAAAAGAATAGATGGACAGACATGAGCAGGCACTAGAATGCTTGCTTGACAGAGTAAGAATGAATCACTTGATATTATTAACGAGGAAATCCTAAAATCTCAGATTTTGTATTTGTGGCATGAACTATATCCATGGTTAATTGGTCTGAGAATATAATTGAGACTGGAATTCTATATTCAATGATGATGACTTGGCATTTAATGAATGACTGGTATTTTATTCAGGTACCAAAGTCGGTGAACTTTTTCTTAGAGTCTCATGCAGATGGAAAAGGTGTAAAGCAAATTCTTCGCCTTATAATTTCAAAGTTTATACGTCGGCAGCCTGGTCGTTCAGATACTGATTGGGCAACCATGTGGCGGGATATGCAATGCATTAGGGAAAAAGCATTTCCTTTTCTGGACTTGGAGTATATGTTAATGGAATTTTGCAGAGGACTGCTGAAAGCTGGGAAGTTTTCTCTTGCCAGGAATTATTTAAAGGGTACAAGTTCAGTTGCTTTGGCATCAGACAAGGCTGAGAACCTTGTCATTCAAGCTGCAAGGGAGTATTTTTTCTCAGCTTCAAGCCTTTCTTGTCCCGAAGTAAGTGTGATGGTTATATTTTCTGGTTGTATATGATATATGCAAGCATGAAATGATAGAGTCGGGTCTGATACTTACTTTGTGTGTTTTTTTTTTTTTTTAAAATTTTATTTTATTTTATTGTTGCAACTCTTTTTCAGATCTGGAAGGCTAAGGAATGCCTCAATATATTTCCAAGCAGTGGAAACGTTAAAGTAGAGTCGGATATTATTGATGCACTTACATTTAGACTTCCCAGTCTAGGAGTGACTCTCTTACCCATGCAATTCAGGCAAATAAAAGATCCAATGGAGATTATCAAAATGGCAATCACAAGTCAAACTGGTGCATATATACATGTTGATGAACTCATTGAAATTGCCAAACTACTTGGATTGAGCTCTCCAGACAACATATCTTCTGTTCAGGAAGCTATTGCCAGAGAAGCTGCGGTTGCTGGTGATCTGCAATTGGCACTTGATCTCTGTCTTGTTTTGGCTAAGAAAGGACATGGTCATATTTGGGATTTATCTGCTGCAATAGCAAGGGGTCCTGCGCTTGAAAACATGGATATAAATTCTCGAAAGCAGCTACTGGGTTTTGCTTTAAGTAATTGTGATGAGGAATCAGTTAGTGAGTTGCTCTATGCATGGAAAGATCTAGATTTGCAAGGTCAGTGTGAAACATTAATGATGTTGAGTGAGACAAAATGTCCAGATTTCTCAATTCAAGGCTCCTCGATCATTACAGATTCAGCCCACAGTATACAAGATATAATCAAGCTAAAAGGTTGCTTGGAAATGGTTGAGGGAGCTAGTTGTGATGACCAAGAAGTTCATATTAGTAACATTAAGAATTCACTTTCTGCTGTTACTAAAAACCCGCCTATTGATAATGGTACCAATTTGGAATCACTTTTGAGAGAAAATGGAAAAGTTTTGTCTTTTGCTGCCATACAGCTTCCTTGGTTGCTTGAACTAAGCAGGAAAACAGAACACTGTAAGAAGCGAAATACTAATGTGATTCCTGGAAAGCAGTATGTCAGTGTAAGAACACAGGCTTTGGTAACCATTCTCTCCTGGTTGGCAAGACATGGTTTAGCTCCTACAGACAATGTGGTTGCCTCTCTTGCAAAATCTATTATTGAACCACCTGTTACTGAAGAGGAATATATAGCCAGCTGCTCCTTTCTCTTGAATCTGGTGGATCCATTGAATGGGGTTGAAGTGATAGAAGAGCAGCTTAGAACAAGGAAGGATTACCAAGAAATATCTAGCATCATGAATGTGGGGATGACATATAGCTTATTATATAGTTCTGCAATTGAGTGTGAAAGTCCTATGCAAAGGAGGGAGCTGCTATTGAGGAAGTTTAAAGAGAAGCACACACAATCTAGTACTGGTGATTTTCTGTACTATATACAGTTCATTTTTTCTTCTTGATATTATACTTATTTAAAGTTTGCTATGCTGAAAATACATTCTTTTAAGAGTAATTGTAGAAGCTAGTGCGCTGTGCTGTTGATTTTGTGTTGACCCATTTTTTCTCGTGTTATTTATTGATGTCAGATGAATTTGACAAATTTGACAAGGTAAAGTCTACCTTTTGGAGAGAATGGAAGCTGAAATTAGAAGACCAAAAGCGCGTTGCAGATCACTGTAGAGCATTAGAGAAAATAATTCCTGGTGTTGACACAACACGCTTTTTGTCTCGAGACTTTAATTACATTGGGAGTGTTGTTCTTCCCCTGATCGATTCTGTAAAGTTAGAGAAAAAGCACATTTTAAAGGACATTCTGAAATTAGCTGATGGCTATGGCTTGAATCGTGCAGAGGTAGGCAGCTTCTGTTGGCATATCTTGTAAAGGCCTGCATATAGACGAATACATCTTTTGCATGTTTGGTAATAGTGTGTAACTGTTTATTTGCAGGTCTTTTTACGATATCTAAGTTCTGTCCTTGTCTCTGAGGTATGGACAAATGATGATATCACAGCTGAAATTTCTGAATTTAGAGGAGAAATAGTTGACCAAGCTGTTGAAACCATCAAAGCGATCTCCTCTGCTGTGTACCCTGCAGTCGATGGATGCAACAAGTTGCGCCTTGCTTACCTGTTTGGTCTCCTTTCTGACTGCTACTTGCGACTGGAAGAAACCGGTAAAAAATTACCAATAATACATCCTGATCAAGCACATGTCTCTGGTTTTGGATTATCTCGTTTTTACAGGTTGGTGGAGCAAGAGTGCGTAAGAGTTGCCTTTATTGTGAACCTGAACTTTAAAAATATTGCTGGATTAGGTGGTTTGAACTTTAAGTGCTTAAGCTCTGAAGTCTACATGCATGTCTATGATAGTAGCTTGGAAGCTTTGTCAAAGATGATACAGACTTTTACCAGCATATATTCTGATCCGTTGCCAGAGGGTCTCATAACATGGCAGGATGTCTACAAACATTATATATGGAGTTTGCTGACAGCTTTAGAGACTAAAGCTGGAACAGCTTCCATCATCAAAAGCACTGAAACTCTTCAAGGTTTTGTATGTCAACTTGAGCAGAGCTATGAATATTGCAGAAGGTATATCAGACTCTTGGCACGTGTAGATTCTTTGAACATTATGAAGCGGTATTTCACAATAATCCTACCTCTTTTTGGTTCTTATGGGGGTCTACCAGATAACTCGGCATTGCAAGAATGTCTTATAATTCTCTTGAACTTTTGGATAAGATTGATTGATGAGATGAAGGAGATTGCATCCCATGAGGATGCTAGACCAAGCCTCAAGCTCAATCTAGATTGCTTATTGCATTGTCTAAAAGTTTGTATGAGGTTGGTAATGGAGGACAGTGTCTCCCCTAGTCAGGGGTGGGGCACACTTGTCAGCTTTATCAAGCATGGTTTAATTGGTCAATCTGCTTCTGAACTTTATTTATTCTGTAGAGCGATGATTTTTTCTGGTTGTGGATTTGGACCTGTGGCTGAAGTATTTTCTGAAGCAGTAATTCGGGGTCCAACTGGTTTCACGTTGGTGGGAGACAGAGAAATCCAGGAACTCCCCCATCTCTACTTGAATATCTTGGAACATATTTTACAGGATGTGGTCATTAGTGAATCCCAGGAATACCAGAATTTATACCAGCTTTTGTCCTCTTTGAGTAAATTAGAAGGAGATTTGGAGGATTTGGATAAGGTCAGGAATATAATTTGGGAAAGAATGGCTGAGTTCTCTGATAACCCGCAGCTTCCCGGTTCCATTCGAGTGTTTGCTTTAGAGCTGATGCAATACCTGACAGGAAAAAATATAAAGGGTTTCTCTGCTGGGATACAATCTAGTGTTATACCGTGGGAAGGATGGGATGAGGTGCACTTTACAAATAAAAAAAGTGAAACTACTGCCAATCAGGGTTTGGCAGATCATAATGATAGATCGAACAGGTTTACAAGTACATTAGTTGCCCTCAAATCATCTCAGCTTGTGGCAAATATCTCACCCACCATGGAAATTACCCCAGATGATCTCTTGAATCTGGAGACAGCTGTTTCTTGCTTCCTAAAGTTGTGTGATGTTGCTCAAAATTATTCCCATGTTGAATCTCTGCTTGCTGTGTTGGGAGAATGGGAAGGATTTTTCTTGGTGAGGGACGATAAGGAAGCCTCTGTAGAAGTATCTGATGCTGGAAATGACTGGACTGAAGATAACTGGGACGAAGGATGGGAGAGTTTCCAGGAAGTAGGGCCTTCTGAGAAAGAAAACGAGAGTTCTATTTCCATTAACCCACTGCATGTGTGTTGGTTGGCGATCTTCAAGAAACTCATAACGCTCTCCCATTTTAAAGTTGTCCTAAGACTGATTGACCGGTCCTTAATTAAATCTGGTGGGATATTGCTTGATGAAGAAGGTGCAAAGAGCTTGAGCCAGATCGTTCTTGAAATAGATTGCTTCATGGCTTTGAAGTTGGTGCTATTACTGCCTTTCAAACCACTACAGTTGCAGTGTTTGGCTGCTGTTGAGGACAAGTTGAAGCAAGGAGGCATCTCTGACACGATTGGTGGAGACATCGAGTTTTTAATGCTTGTATTATTCTCTGGTGTCGTGTCCTCCATCATTTCTAATTCTTCCTATGGTAACACTTTCTCTTATATCTGCTATTTGGTTGGGAACTTATCCCACAAGTGTCAAGCAGCTCAGTTACAAAATCAGAGGCAGAAAGGAAACAGTGCATTGGGAGAAAATGAGAGATCCTTATTGCTCTTTCGAAGAGTACTCTTCCCCTGTTTTATTTCAGAGCTTGTGAAGGGAGATCAGCAGCTTCTAGCAGGACTCGTTGTTACAAAATTTATGCACACAAATGCATCACTTAGCCTTGTTAATATTGCCGAGGCAAGTCTCGGAAGATTTCTGGAGGTGCAGCTTAATGTTCTACATGACAAATCCACTCCGGATGAGACGCATTCACAAGATGCATTGCAGAACACTATTTCCAGTTTGAGAGGCAAGATGGAAAATCTGATCCGACATGCATCGTCATTGCTTTCAACTAACGTTAGATGAAAAGGCATTTTAGTTTTCTTTTCCTCTAAATGAAAATAGTAATGAGAATTTGGTAGTTCGCTGTATATGTTAATATGTTTGTCAGGTGGAAATTGTATTTGTAGCTGGTGATCTGTTGGGTCTAAAGGTTTCGTTGCAAATATTGGTATTGGCTCAGTTACACAAGCAGACTGTGGTGTCTTTCTGATCACTCTTGTTATTCACTGATAATATGATATAGAAAAAGAATGCCTCGAAAGAAGGAAGTTTATAAGAGAAATTTGTCGACAAAATTTTGTAAGAATATTCACCCCCTTTATTATTTATGATTGAATTTGTCATCGCTTGATTTGTCGTCAAAAGTGTGTTTTTATTTTATTCGAGTCTTTTGCTGATGAGTGAGTCGTTAGAGTAATAACTATAGTGAAATGAAGGTGGTGAAAATGAGGGCAGGGCTCGATCATTAGAGATGAACACTAGCAAGCACAGTCCCAAAAATCCAAAGGAAATAAATTAGCAATGAATGTTGTTCATTTGGGAGAACTCAATTGTTATCTTTAGAACGCATTCGAGCTGCGAGCATATAATCTACATTAAAAGCACCAATCCAAGTTTTGATTGTTAAGGTAGAAAGTAGAGATTAATACAAAACTGAATTGACTAATCATAGGTACAGTTTCACTTCAACTTAATTGAGGAAAATTATAGACTATAGATGCTGTAAAAGAATAATAATGGTATTACAAGAGCAGATTCCTTTGTCGAAAAAATTGCCAGTTACTAATTCACTATCTAAATGATTGATATCCAAAAACAACTGCATCAAAGGTTTAATGGCTCTGCCTCGGTGTCCCTATCTTTCATTCCTACCCAATCTTCTGTCTCTGTTAAACACAAAAATAATTCCAACCATAAGCACCAAGTAATAAGGTATTGGGAGATGGACCTAAAGAAAATTGCCAACTAGAATAGCAAGATAAAGAAGCGGAAATTGGACTTACTAGGCTTGTCTGAAATTGCCATGAGGCGCCTCTGCAAGAAACATGCGACAAAGAGGAAAATGGAGCACATCCCGAACATAACAGTCATGGGGAATGCATCAACCTTCAAAGACAAACAAAACAATCGTTAATAACATGCTATCTGCATCTACGGGGTCAATGCAATTTGAAGGTAAGGAACTGTATTGTAAGTATAGGCTAGAAACATACATTGTACAGCACAATGCAGACAAAAATATTAAGTGGAATACGGAAGAAGTTCATGATGGTGCTCCTGGCCTCCTCAGGTATGTATTGGGACCTCATCTTCATAATTGATGGCCAGAATAGTCCAACACAAGCCTCAAAGGCACAGAATCCAAGAAGCTGGATACAGCCTGCAAACGAGATGCTCCCTCCTTTTGTGCCGGCAGGTGTTACCAAGAACTGTTTCGAAACTAGCAAAGTTAGAGAACAGCAAACGATCATAAAATATTTAAGAAAACAATCCCCTGAAACCGTGTAACATGACATACGCTGGTCACAATGGGAAGTAGGAGAGAGGTAGCTGAAATGGCAAAGACAATCTGCATATAGCTCTCTACTCTAGGTGATTGGCGAGCCATCAACCGAGATGCAAGGGAACTTCCAAGCATTGAAGACAACATGAATGTTGAGAAGATAAAACCATGTGGAATGTCTTCATCATTTGGGCTCAAAGCAGGAGTCCAGAGGAACACAAACGTATACATTGATCCTTCAAACAGAGACTGTATTGCACCCAGTAATGCAATTTTCTCATCTGAACCACACAAAAAGTAATACTAAATGAGGGGAAAGGCATAACTTAAAGACCAAAGGAAGACAAAATAAACCAAAAGACTAAGACTTCAAGATAAGGAAAAAATAGTACATAATGTTGAACAAATGACAACAAGAAATGGCTAATCTTGGCCCATTAGAAATTTACAGTTCCTCATATACATGTTCATATATATAGATCTCCAGTAATGGATTAGAGAATAATGCTCAGTCACATTACTTTTCATTTTGGGTGGGAGTTTTGTATATGTTAATCATATTGTACCTTCTCAGTATGAAATTATAAACATTAATATATGTGTATGTGTATTGTACAAAAACAAAAGAATAAGCACTATAGTATAAAAGATACCAACATCAAGACAAGGTAACCGTTGCCACATTCTACATAGCCATCCTAAGCAACTATTAAGAACACAGAACTATCATGGAAAAATGGTTCATTTTGGCTCACTAATGAGACAGAACCATGAAATGAATCCAGCCACAAAGCATGTGTCATGTAGACAATCACCACAGCCTACCATTGCACATATACAGTTTATTATCTAAAAGTAGTACTGTATTTAGGATATAGTTAATACTTTACCAGAAGCAATAGCCACAGCAGCACCGCGGAATTGGGTAAACAAGTCTTTGCTTTCTGAAGGATCTCCATAATTCTCGGACCATGTGAATAAAATGACGAACATTCCAATTGTAAGAAAGCACGAAGCAGCATCGAACGGTGCAACAGGCCCAAGAGCCAATGTATCAACAAGCGTATTTCCAAGCAACCCAGCCAAGATAGCAACAACACCATTACCAAGAAATATTGCCTTTGAGAATGTTACTGACAACCATTGTGGTTCAAAACCCCTCTGCACAGTAAAACAAAAATATCACATATATGATTATTGGTAAGAAGGGGAAACATTCCAAGAAGAAATTAATTCATACACAGTTTACACTTTACAGTTTAAACTGCAACTAAGGAAAACACAGGCTATTCAAATAACCGGACAGCTCTTAAACAACTCAGCGTATAGAGCCATCACTATCAAAATCATGGCCTATTGATATTAATTTATCAAAATGAAATATAGAGCAACGGAGTTTGCACCTGAAGCAAGTTTTTTGTTTACAAGTAACCTTCATATTAGTATTATCCTCTAATGACAAAAAGAATGGATTAATCACATGTTACAAGCTGATAGTTATAGGCATTTTTAACATACTAGCAAAATGACCATCCAGTGAACCCCTACCTTGTTGTGTTCAGCAACAAGCCATGACTCAAACGCTGAAAAGAGAAGTGATGTGGCGATACCTCCCAAAATACGGCCCAACATCAAGACATTATAGTGAGGAGAATGTTTGGTGATGCAGCTCAGTATGTAAGTAATACAATAAGTGATGCATGCCCTCTTTCGACCCCTAAATTGAAGACATCGTCAGTAAGAAAGCTATCAATGTCTAAGAAGTACGGAAACCCTATAACAAAGTTTAGAGGGAAATCTCACTGTTTGTCTGCCAGAGATCCAACAATCGTTCCAAACAACATGGAGGAGCCAAAGCCAGCAATGAAAAGCTGTCCAATCTCGCCCTTTCCAAATCCATATGTAGTATAAAGGTAGTAGACATAAGGACCCTGCAACCAGTCCCCAGCTATTGCCACACAAACAATAACTTGTCAGTAAGCTTACTTGGATCATAAACAAAAAAAAACTCGGCTCAAATTCAAAACATGACTAGTAAAGTGCTCCACAAGAAATAAGTTTCGTAAAAAAGCTTAGTATCGCATGCAATCAATCTACGATGCAATATCTATTATGGCAACACAAAGAATCATTATTGAGGTTTAAAGGAATCAGCTGCTACAACAGATAGAGCTACCGACTCGAATAGATCAAATCACTACAACCTCTGCAATCCAGATCCAACCTCCCAATCACCAATTAGATTAACAAAGCAAGCCACTAAGTAACTAGCAGCTTCAAACTACTATTCCAGCTCTAAGCGTCAAAACGAAAGCAATGCCACCACACACACTATCAAAATTCTCAACACACAAAATCAATCACAACCATCAAAGACCATATTGAAGCATAGATCTACTCTCAATTCAACTACACAACGCCACAAAACTCACTAACACCATCAGATCAGATCCAAATTCACCGAATCCACACACATTTACACATCGTAAACACACGAATGGAGAGAGAAAGATCGATCTAGAAGGACTTACCCATCATGAGCGAGTAAATGACGAGGTAATTGTTCTTGAAGGAATTGAAAGCCGAGGAGGTGTTGATTCGGTCCTTGTTGCTTTTGCTGAGCTCGGCGCCGGCGACGACCACCGCCAGTACTCCGAAGACGAGGTAGTAGAAGGCCTCCATTGTTGGTGCTCTCACTGGTAATAATGTACGTGGTTTTTGAGAGCAGTGGAGGATTTGTGTTGGTATTTATACACAGCGATGGAGTGAGCAGAAGAAGAAGAAGAAGAAGAAGGAGGTGGGGTTGGGATCCCGTGTGACGCTTGTGTTTCAAGGACGTGCATTTAGAGTGATTAGAGGGTTGTGCATTTGACTTCTGTGCTTTTAATTCTGTCGGTAGTTTACTGTATGATAGGCGAATAAAAATAAAAATATAATTACGTACTTCGTATTTTTGAAAGGAACCATATTTTTTAGACTAAAAGTATTATGCACGTAGCCATGTACAGTGGTATTCACCGAGTTAGTAATTGATTAAGAAAATAATATTCAATCACCCTTTATATGTAAATGTAATGGTGGAAAATAAAACATCTCGATTTAATAATAATTCTCTCTGCCGTTAGACTTACATCTAAGGATGGTTGAACATTTTTTTTTTTTAATCAGTTACTGACCGAGTGAACATTTCTGCATGCATGTATCATACATGATTTTTACATTTTTTTCACATATTTTATGAATAGTATTGAACAAAAATGAATTTAAATTAATATTTTAAAATTTCTGAATGATTCACACATATATATTTTCTTATATTATGCACATCTCTGATCGGGGTAGAGATTGCGAGTGTAGGAGTAGGGGTGGGGTGAGACTGCAGAGGAACAGAAAAGCGAGGACGCGGTATTAAAATTTATAATTTTTATTTAGCGGCAATGGCGCTGATGTGACACGTGGCGAAATCTGGCTTCGTGATGGAGAATTGCTGGTGTCGGTGCTGAAAAGGCACACCTGCAGCGGCAGCGTATTGGATCTTGAAACTGTGGATCACAATTTCATTAATTAATTTGATAGTTATTGCTGATGCAAGAGTATCCATTTTGTGCCCAAACAATATGGTAGCTGACGTCATGGTATTTATGAAATTATGAGGGTACGAGCAAAGCAAGGAGAGGTGGGTGCATAATATTGCTAACGGGGAAAGGTGACACAACAATGTGAGGGTAATGGTGTCTCTTAATTGTTTGGTTTTTGTTCTTATATTAAAAAAAGGGAAATACTTCAGTACATTAATGTACCGATACATTAAGTAGACTAGGTTCAATACAGAGGTAGACTAGCTCGGTTCAAAGGTAGACTAACTCCATACATGTCTACCCATGTACTGAGCTAGTCTACCTCTGTATTGAACTAGTCTACTTGATGTATCGGTACATTAATGTACTGTAGATGATCCCTTGAAAAAATGAAAAGGAAATAAACATTTTAATTGTTCAATTTTTTCTTTACTAATTTAAGAAATATATTTAACCTACTACTTTCATAATCCAGAGTCATGTGCTCATCAATGCTTGCCAGGCCATAGCATATTTAGACATGGATACTTTAGTACAATTTGATACAAACATGGCCCTGTTACCTCCGATTGCTTCTTAGGCAGAAGCTTAGGTTTGCTAATTTGTTAGATTGGATACAAAGACTGCCTGAATGAGTTTTTTTCGAAACTGGTGTTCAATGTTATTCCGAGAGAGAGGATAATCAAAGTTGAAACCTTTAAAAATAAATGTTTTTACTCTTTAAAGTGTCTCCGTAACGCGCTCTTTATATGCTTCTATAAATGAAGTACTAGGCTACTAGCCAGGTTGGAAGAAGCATATATCATTTTGAGTTATATGGCCCTACAAGATGACAAATGGGTGAGGATGAAAGAAATTCAAAGAGTAATATCTATGAATATACACCACAAACTCAGATTCTGGTGGAGATAAAATTCTCTACAATATCCATGGCCCCAGTTAGAGTGTCCAATCTAAGCTTCTAAAAGGATCTTGAACCTAATCAAATAAAAAGCAGACCAATCAAGCAGAGACAGTGATATGCTAGCTTTTTCTTGTACATCCTAATCTGTAACCAAAGATTTTTTAGTGAACATTCAATAGCTAGCTAGAGAGATAGCTCATTTCTTTGTTTTGGAGCCTTCATATATAACCAATGGCTTCTCTTACTTCAATCAGCCTACACTCATCTTCACTATTGGGATTTGCTTCTAAACATGATCATACTTCTTGCTGGTTTACAGTGAGATCAGTAAGATCCACAAGGCAAGGATTGTCATCGCAGACCGTCCCACGGGGCCTGAAAATTCGAAGTGCAGCAACAAAACAAGCCAAAACACCAGGTAACCAACTCTTATGTATTCATTGAACCGAGTGTTTGCATATCAGTTTGAGTTTTTATCTCTTAAATCGACAAACCCTCAATTTGTTTCTTGCTTCTCTTCTTTTGGTGAGGTAGCTGAAGAGGATTGGAAGATTAAGAGGGAACTCCTGCTACAGAAGAAGGTACAAGTTTGATCACAAAACAGTTTATGTAGATCACAATTCAACATTTATAATTCTAGCTTCAACTAAGTAGAGATTTTTAGCTAGCTTTCCAACAAGTGTTGAATGAGATCATGTATTGCATAAGGTCCTAAACTCCCAAGTCCTAACAAAGACTATAGTGACAATTAGCTAAAGATGATTCATATTATTTTTCAGGTAAGAAGTGTGGATGCAAAAGAAGCTCTGCGGCTTCAGAAAGAAAACAACTTCGTGATTCTTGACGTACGGCCTGTAGCAGAGTTTAAAGAGGTTTGTCTACTGATCATCACCAAGCCATTGCATTTCATTTTTAGTGTTATACGATTCTGGTGTAGGCTACTTATCAGAAGATCAATGTTTTCTGGTGCATCATGTAGGCTCATCCGCCGAACGCTGTCAATGTGCAAATTTACAGGCTTATAAAGGAGTGGACAGCTTGGGATATAGCTAGGCGAGCTGCATTTGCATTTTTCGGCATTTTTGCGGGCACAGAAGAGAACCCTGAGTTCATCCAAAGTATGAGAAAGTCTTATTACCCTTACCTTGTGTTTAGAAACACTAGAAATTACTAATGTTTGGAATATATGGTAACGTTCAGCTGTGGAATCAAAGATAGATAAGAAGGCAAAGATAATAGTGGCTTGTGCATCTGGGGGTACAATGAGACCAACCCAGAATCTACCAGAAGGTCAACAATCAAGGTGACACTTCATTTCATTAGAGTTTAAAGTGCTTGTTGTTCCTTGTTCAAATGAATAACATATATGATTGATTACTCACACTACTACTTCACTCCCACAGATCACTGATAGCAGCCTACTTACTTGTCCTCAACGGTTATACCAATGTGTTCCACTTAGAAGGCGGACTTTACTCGTGGTTCAAAGAGGGACTGCCGGTAGAATCAAAAGAAGAAGAAGAAGAAGAGTGAAGATGCGTTGGCATCCAAAGGAAATGAGCTCGTGTTTTGTCCCCAAATGAGTGACTGCCAATGAACTGTTAGCCATAAGTACTAACAGCACTTGTGAATTCTGATGCAAAATCTCGTAATTAGAAAGGTCTCGGTGTGGAATTTGATTGTGTTATTGTTGTAATGACAAAACCAACAATAGTTCAGTATGATGTATAGAAATTATATTGAAACATGGATATCTCAATCCCTAATCTTGACGTCAATAACAATTGAAAAACAGACTTATAGTTCAAACATAGCACGGATAATATTTTCAAACCAAAGATGTTTCCTCTGCAATGGTAATTCACAAAAAGTTGGAGATACAGGAGATTGTTCATGAGTTCTCGTAACAGCAACCACTGATCTTGTCTCTTTCCACCGTCCATATACATGCAGCAATACTGTATCAAAGTGCAACTCGGCAAGGACCAGGAGATTGCAGCACAACAAGATCCTGATAGTTTTAAGCTTTACAAGGCGCTTTTTCCCTATTAACCAGATCAATTGGGGATAGCATATGAGATGAGCGATCATGAAGTCTCTTGAAGCCTGTATATGGTGATCTCTTGCTGTTTGAAATATCGTCGGTCCTCCTCATCAACCAAAACAAGATTCAAATAATACTTCACGCTGAATTTATTGTTGATGTTGCGATGTGTAGGTGTCAGTTCATAAGGGCTAAGAAAAAGTCTAATGGGAATAGATTCACCTGAAAAAGCAAGCATATGCATGTAAGCCATTCATCCATAGGCATAAAGGTCAGCGACTTAGAGTTGAGTAACTTTTTTCTATTGAATTCAATCACACTACTTTTACCCGATCATCCCGATTAAAGATACAAATTTGGTGAAAAAATCCTTTATTGTGATTTTTTTTTTACAAATTAAACACACAAGCATTGTTACACTAAAGCCTTCTCCTGCTCGTACCAGTATTATAAGCAAAAGCATTGCAAACATACCTCTGACTGGAGCACCATCCATTAATTCAAACTTAGCAAGTGTCTCTGTCTCAACATGGGTATTGGGCCCCGACCCTGTTGACTCTCGACGCCTGATCTCCAGATCCATATTCTTTATCTTGATTCTTACTAGAAGAAAATATATCTTGCCAATAATAACATCTTTCAGGTGGTACCTGTATATCAGCACACCAATAGTCAAATACCAAAATGTTTTGTTTATTGCAACTTAATAAACATATAATCTTTCTGATAATCCACCCTAACAAGTGAGCTCAGGCTATAGCTGCGAAGGCTGGACCTAGATTGAGTCATCAATAGCCTACCAAATATAACTCTATATTTCCAGAATTCATCTCGCGCATTTAGAGCACTAACAATAAACAAGAAATCCCTGTTCATGAAAAATGTTTCAACTTACTTGCTCTTGTTATACTCGAACTCAATGTGCAGACAATCCTCAATTCCCACTTCCATCTGCAAAGGCAATAAGTTTATAAGAAAAATTCAATTGGGGAGGCTAACAATGGGACTAACTTTTGCTCGATATACCCTTATAATGGAATTAAACTAATGGGGGATTGGAGACAAACATTTTGTTCTCCCTTCTAAGTATGAATGATGACCATGATTCCATGGTAGTCAGGTCGAGATGCTGAGAACACAAACATTAGAATGATGTACTCACCTTGATGCTATTGTTGATAGATGGGGTTGGGGTATAGTTGCGAACCTGAAGCAGAAAATGATATCAATATAAATTGTGAGCAATAATTTTGAACTAGTAGATTTTAAACGAACAAGATAACTTCAATAAATAATAGTAAACATAAATACTAACTAAAAAAACCAATATTGAAGTCCTGGTATTTCCATTGTGAGAGAAGAAAGAGAGAGAGATTACCACAAAATCTTGGTATTCCACTATGCTACCACCATAACCACGACTAACTGTGACTTTCAGAACATACCTAGAACAAGCACATTTCCAAACATGTCAGCATAAATTATCATGTTCAACGTCATGTTTACAATTTACATTATTAACTGCAGTTGCAATGCAAAAAATTCTAAAGTTGGCAATGGATATAATTACTTCAATTACTTATATATTAAGTAAAGAACCTAATGAGCATGGACACGTTGGAAGAACTGACAAGTTCTACCCTTCATGTTCAGAACACAATAATAATACACAGTACTTCCAAAACTTTAAAAAGAAAATAATGGCTCACTGACTCCACAAAAGACAGCTAACTAAAGCAGCTCAACCAATCATTGGTAACTGCCGCATAGTTTAGCTTTACTAAGATACTGTTGGCTTATATTGTAAGAGACAGGTAAGTGGAAAGAAAATTAATTAAGCCAAATACATGAAATCCATCAAGTCATCTATAAAAAGTATCATAAAACATGCTACTTCATTGTTTTACTCTTCCATTAGTATCAGTGATACAAAGTGACATGTTCATAGGCGAACAAACATTAACAAATGCTTCAGCATCCCTAAGTACTCAAACTGTCATTATAACAACAGAAGAATAAATTAAACAAGTATCCACCGAAAGGTTTAAGACTTACCTAAGCCTCACATTGACACCATTGTAAGTCTCATAAGGCATTTCAACTGTAGAAAACTCAAAAGGATATGTCTTCCTTTCATATATCTCTCCAGGAACATCAAGTTCACGAACTGTAAACAAGAGCAATGAGCTTAGCGCTTCCTAAAAAAAAGTTGCAGGGAGTACAGCTGCAAAGTTACAGTTCGGAAATGAAACGGACAAGTTTTTTTATCTTTTGTGATACAAGAAATACACAAGGGTGATGGTTTCGGAAGGAAAGTCAGAATGGTAGTGCCTTTATTTTCTTTCTTTATTATGAAAGGGTTGGGGAACATTTAACCATATACCAGAGTCAGTTTTATTAAAAAACAAGTAGAAACTGTCCAAAGCTAATACAATGAAGCCAAAGCGCACTCACCAAGGGAAGTAAAGTCATAAAAGTTGCCTCTGTCAAAGTACATCTCTGCAACATAAATTAAAATTCTTAGAGTGCTTGTTTTGGGAGGAGCAGCTAGAGTACCACGTAATCATCCAAAAAAAAAAAAACTAACATGCTAGTATTTTACGACAAACTTCCTCTTGTGAAATTGTTGAAAATGAAACACAAAGAAAGCTTTCATCAAGAAGATGATACCTATTTGACCAAGGAGCTCAACTTTCACTCCATTGTGTTCAACCTTTTTCCCTTGAATTGGTTCAATAGAAATCTGAAAATGACAACACGGGAAGGAATTGTCACTGAATAAACAATCTTTGTACTCAAAACTATCATAAATCAATTTCAAAAAGAAATCTATCTTGTACAATAATGCTGGACAATAAAAACAACGCAATCAAACAATATACCTTCCCAGAAATGTTTTCTTGACTTTGAAAGAGTGGGACGGATACTGCTTGACCACCTTCCTTCTTTAATGGAACCTGCAGAAATAGATTGCAAAGGATGTTAAAAGCGTCAAGAAACATCTGAACATCTCAACCCTATAGAAATGCATCTAGTAATGGATTCGGCTTCATAAAAACAAAATTATATTCAAAATATAAGCCACTGATGGAACAACCTTAACCACACATTGATTTTATTGATGACCCAAAGTTGTAGCACTGGGTATCAGCACTAGTTCGTTATGTAAACCACCAATATACCCAAAACCAATTAAATGATCCCAAATATACAGGTAAGTTAACTATCATAGTCAGAATCTTCAAATTATAACAAGCAGCACACCGCAATACCACGTGACATCATCACCAATAAAGAAAGAAAAAATCCATCGTTTATGCCAGGAAGAATGAAATAATATTTTGTTGGAAGCAAAGAATTATTCTTCCTCTCTGATTTATTCTATAATGGCCTTAAAAATATTTTGCTTCATTCTTTATCGGTAGATTACCTGCTTGCGAGTTTTTGCATCAGAAAATGTGATTGAAATGTTGCAAGATGGTTTGAATGCTCCAATTATGTAATTCTGCAACAAATCCGAATTGTTCCAAATCAATATCAGGAAGATTCAATCACAATTTATCCGTACACAGACGACAGTAAAAGAATGGCAGCAGCAGCAAGCATGACTGTCCATGAAACCTTACCATGCTGATAACAACAAAAACCCAAGTCGTAAATCGCTCTCAACAGACCTGAAAAATACAACCAAAAATAAATAAAAACTTCATGGCCTACACATTACAAAACATGCCCTCTTGCTCTTGAAAAACCCGACGACTTTGAACTAAAGACACACACACAATATGCACTTGATGTAAGTTCTATAATGCTTAAACCCAATTCATGCCTCAAGAGCTAAAATGCACTACAACCCAATATTCCAAGCTCAAATCTTGCAAAACCCAATTCAACTTCATCAAATATAATCAGCTCTAAACATCCAATTTCCCCAGTTAGGGCACAAAATTGGGGCAATTTCTCAGATCAATCAATCGAAACTTAGCGCAAATCACAGAAAAGCTTCAATCTTTATCGAAGATTATATACAAACAGATATGGGTATTATGAATCAGTGGTACCTTTTGATCAGAAACAACGAGATCGGCGAGAGCTGTGAATTGGGGATTTAGGGCAAAATCTGAAGAAGACGAGCAAAACCAACTTTCATTGATCGACAGTTGGTTTATGACTACTACTCTAAAGTCTTTGCCTTTCTTGTTGAATACATGCTCCTCCGCACGTGCGAGTAGCTTTAAGCGTGCAAGGGCTGAAGGGCTCTCGGGCATATTTATTTTATTTACTTATTAATGGACGGTTGTGATTTGGTGTTGAGTACAGGTAGGGCCCCATTTTGGGCTTCTGAAAAATGCAGAAAAGAACCCAGAAAGGTTTTGAAAGGTTGGACCTTTGAGATGGGGGAGAGGAACCGAAATGGAAAACGACCCGCCGTTTGTGAGGAGTCTAAGGGGTTCTGCTTGAGGATTCAGAGTCGTGAGGATCTCAAAGATGGGAAGAAGGTTGTGGACTTATGTACCTCTTGAAAGCTTTTTGCTCATAATGTTGGTAAAGATTGTAATTTGTGAGGTGAAACGTGCAAAAGATTTCACCTTTATATTTAGTTTTGCTCAGTTTTTTAGCTTTAGAACGATTTGGAGCTTGGAAGTTGAGGATTTTAGTAGCTTTTTTTTTTTTGCTGAGGAGTTGCATGTGCAATGCATTTTTGGATCAATTTGTGGATTTGGTTTTAGTTCTTTTGTTAATTGTAGTTGGGTAAACGAAACTTTAGTAGAAGAGTGAAAAAGGGTTTGGCAATGTTCATTGTTTAGGTTCACTACAGTCGGTTTGTGGCTAGACCTACATTGCATTGATCTACTGAGGCTGTTACTGTGCTAATGAATTTGAGGCTGGTTTTACAATTTGATCGAACAAGTTTTCGACTTTATTGGGTTTAAGTTCACTACTGTTCAGTAGGTGGATAAGTCTAAGTGTAGTATGCGAATGAGTTTGAGGCTTGATTTGGCAATGCTATTACCATCTTGATCATTTAGGTAAATGGTGTTAGTTTCATCTGATATGCTGGTTTTGGTTGCTGCACAAGGATGTTAATATACATGTTTGTTTGTATACAATTTGCTTCTACATTTCAATCTGAGTAACCTGTTACCAATGTACAGGAACTTCCTCCGGCAGCTGTGAGGAAGTATGGAGATCAAATGGCAGACCATATATTCCTGAAGGTTCCCAATGGTGGAAAACATTGGAAAATAGAATTGAGAACATCACCTCGTCGTGACCGGATGTGGTTAGAAAAGGGATGGGAAGAGTTTGCTAGCTTTTATTTACTGGACCAAGGCGACTTGGCAACCTTCAGCTCTGAAGGTGAACATGCCCATTTCCAAATACGCATCTTTAGTTGGGACGATATGGAAATATATTACCCTATTCGTGGAGGAGGTATGCATATGGGGTAATTTCTGTTGTGATTTTTTATTTCGTATTTATAGCTTTTTATGGGATTTTTCCTTTGGAGATCTCTCATGGACAACATGGTGTTTGAATTTATCATGAGAATTAAACAGGACTTGATGTCAGCGGACCAAAAAGGAAAGAAACTAGAGTTGAAGCTGAAGCTGAAGCTAGAGCCATTTCAATTTCCCCCAGATCCTCTGCTGATGAACACCAATATGATATTTCCAAAGTGAGCAGTTTCAGATCTGACAAGCCATGTCTTAATGTCCAAATCACAGCTACATCCTTAACCAATCGTGTGGTAAGCGTTTCTCAACAATTGTGTACAAGAGAGATTCACGAGTTTGGGCATAATGCACTCCTTCGAGGAGGAATGTGCTAGATAATTGTAGTTAACAACCAATTCTTGTTCTCAAATTTGCAGTTCATAAATCCAGAATTTGCGTTGGAACATTTCTGTAAAGAAGGCTCTTGTTGTGACTTGTCCTTACAGAATACTCTAGGTGACAGGATTTGGACGGTTCAGTGCATTTCTTACACAATAAGTGATGGAAGAATGCGAACAGTAATATCAGGAGCTGGTTGGAAATCCTTTAGGCAGGACAATCATCTAGAAGAGGGTGACGTCCTAGTGTTGGAGTTGATAGAGGAACGTAGGTGCAGAGTTTCGATAATCCGGGCGCAAAAGTGAAGATTCCTAGCATTTGAATTGCTCATGGTTCCACAACATACTCTTTTGAGGTCAGATTTGAGGAACAGTCGAGTATCAACTGAAAGAAGGATTAGTGATAGATGGAGTTGAGAGAAGTATTGGGGTGTATGTAAAAATGAGTTCTGGGAAGCATTCTTCTCATCCAGAACTCCAGTAGAAAGAAAGACCTTGTGAGATAGGCTTCGTTTGGCTTTAAGATATGGAGATCAGTGCATCGATTCAATTGTATACACTTTCAGAACAGGTTTTTCTTTCTTTTGTGATAAAAGTGCATCGATTCAATTGTATACACTTTCAGAACAGGTTTTTCTTTCTTTTGTGATAAAACCTGAGAAAGAAGTGATCGATTCATTCATGTCTATTCTTTCAACATGTAAAATCCCTATAGAACTTGTGAGACTTCATTTTCATCAAATCAAACATCTTGCTTGAGGATCTTGAATAGAGTTGATAAACTTTTGGATGGTCGGTTTATGATGCCTAAAATCATCGAAGAAGTGCTCATGATGCCTAAACTCATTGAATAATTGCTCATTTATAAACTCATGAACTTCAAACTTTTATAGACTCAAAGATCTTTCAATATGTAAAACCTCGATGCAACTTGTGAGAATTCATTTCCAGCAAAAAAAAACAAAAAAAAAAACAAGCACTTGGTGATTAAAGCTTCTCATACATCTAATACAAATTCCCAAGAATATTGGATGGTCAGGCACACAGTACTAACACCACTCGGCTACAGTGGAATTATGCAATCTGAATAGGATAAAATGGTCATTACCTCTTCCCATTTCCCCATTTCTTTTGTTTTTTTTTTCTTTCCCAAACAACACAGAACCTTCTTCATCCATGTTCTGTCCTTTTCTTCTCCTTCCTTCTTCCTCAGACAAATCTACACATCACAAAATTGTACTGTAATTCAATGTTTGAGTTGGTACAAAAACCCTTTCTTCACAATTGATCACACTTCTTTTTCCACTCACTTTTGGGTCATAGCCAATTGGGAATTTAGCCCAATTCGAAGTTTTAGCCTCTGAGAAATTCTCACTCTCTTGCCCAGGGAAAAAGGGCCTTCAAAGTTTGGACCTTTCAGCTTCAGATGGCTTCTTCCAGCTCCCTTGCTGGAAAGGGAAAACGACATGCCGTTCAGGAGAACTCTCCAGCCTTCTGCTTGAGGATTTTCAGTCGTGAAGATCTCAAAGACGGGAAGAAGGTTGTGAATTACTTACACTTTTGCTTCTGTTTTTTTTTTTTTTGGTCTCAGAAGGCTCTTAAAGCTTGTGGCTTTGTCAACTGGGACATGCGTTTCGTTCAGTTCTAATCTTCTTTAGCACGAAAGCTGAAACCTTTTTAGAGTTTATATACATGCATTTGCTTCTTCTAAACAATTTCGGCTTAAATTATATTCTCATTTTCTCTTTTGTGGGTACATTTTGTATGAAGAATATAAGCTTGAAAGTATTACACGTTTTTTGTTTAAGTTCACTACAGGTTTGTGGCTAGGTACACATTTGTAACGCAGGTATTAATGTACTTAGGCTCTTACCAGTAATATAATGCGTTTGAGGATTGTTTCGCATTTTAATCTAACAAGTTCTCATCTGTTTGCGGCTTGTTTTGGCACTCTAATTTAAGTTCACTGTGGTTGAATTTGTGGCGATGTCTAAGTGTAGTATTGTACTAAGTTTGAGGCTTGATTTGGCAATGCTATTGAAAATGGTGGTCATTAGATAAATGGGTATTAGTTTCATATGACATGCTGGTCTTGGTTGCTGCACACTGATGTTACATACATATTTGTTTGTATGTGATCTAATGTTACAGTTTTTCTGTACATATTAATCTGAGTTACCTGTTAAATATGTACAGGAACTTCCGCCGGCAGCTGTGAGGGAGTATGGACATCATTTGGCAGACCATATATACCTTAAGGTTCCAAATTGTGGAAAACATTGGAAAATAGAATTGAGAACATCACCTCGTGGTGACCGAATGTGGTTAGAGAAGGGATGGGAAGAGTTTGCCAGCTTTTACTTACTAGACCAAGGCGATATGGCAACCTTCAGCTCTGAAGGCGAAAATTCCCATTTTCAAGTAAGCATCTATAGTTGGGATGATATGGAAATAGAATACCCTATTCGCAGTGGAGGTATGCATATATGGAAATTTTTGTTAGTTTTGCGTTTATAAATTTTATACGATTTTTCCTTTGGAAAATTTGTTGTGGACAACACTATTGAATTAACCGTGGGAATTAAAACAGCAGGTGATGTCAGCACACCAGAGAGAAAAGAAATAGGAGCTGAAGCTGTAGCTATAGCCATTTCGGTTTCCCCCAGATCCTCTGCTGATGAACGTGGAAGTATGTATGTTAGTTTGGTGTTTACAACTTCTATAGGGTTTTTCCTTAGAAATGTCTCATGGACAGCATTGTGTTGACTTAATCATCGTAATTAAACAGGGGCTAAGGTCAGAAGACGAAGAAGGAGTGTATCAGGATCTGAAGCTGAAGCTAGAGCCATTTCAATTTCCCCAAGATCCTCTGCTGATGAACACGAATATGATGTGAGCAGTTTCAGGTCGGATAAGCCATTTCTTGATATCAGAATTCCAGCCAAGACCTTGGCCTTTCGTGTGGTAAGCTTTTCTGAACAACGCTAGTTTGTATAATGAGAGAAATTAACGAGTTTGGGCACTGTGCACGCGTTCAAGGAGGAACGTGTTAGATGGTGACGTAATTAACTAACCATTATTTTTTTGGTCATATTTGCAGTTTATAAATCAAGCTTTTGCCTCGGAACATTTCTATAAAGCAGACACTTGTTGTGACTTGACGCTACAGAATATTCAAGGTGACAAAGTTTGGACAATTCAGTGTTGTTCATACAAAAGAAGTAACGGAAGAATACAAGCAATAATTTCAGGTGCTGGTTGGAAAGCATTTAGGCAGGACAATCATCTGGAAGAGGGTGATGTCTGTGTGCTAGAGGTGATAGAGGAACGTAAGTGCAGAGTTTCGATATTCCGAGCTAAAAAGTGAAGATAACATGAATTGTTCATAGTTCCAGAGCATATTCTTTTGAGGTTAGATGTGAGGAAAAGTTAAGTATCATCTTAAAGAAAGATTAGTGGTAGAAGAAGCTCAGAGGAAGTATTGCTATCAATGTAAAAATGAGTGCTTTTGGTTGGATTCGAGTACTATTTTCATATGCAGTTATTCCTATGTCTCACCGGATAGTTTTCCACAGTTGCTCCTCTCTTTGATCCAAACTATGTCAAGCATTCTTCTGATGCAGTGAAAAGAAAGACTGAGATCAGTGCACCAATCTTTGACATTCAACCATGTACACTTTTAAAAGAAATTTTTCATTCTTCGGGGTAAATAAAAAAGTTGTCAGAAATCATTTCATCAATACAAACATTCCGTTTAAATATCTTGAAGAGAGTGATAAAACATGTGGATGATCAGCTTATGATGCCTAAAATCATTTGTAAAGTCATTACTTTAACACTATCAACATAGTTACAACTATGGTGCCAGGCTCAAAAGGTGGCTGCTTTGGGTGTCTATGATCGAGTGGCCGGCGAGAAAGACCTCTCTCAAGCCTTGGAACTCCATCCAAAAATCCAAATCAGTGTTCTAGTTTAGTGGTGTGATGAATGTAAATGATAGACTAGATGGTTCAATGACAAAAAAGAAATGTAACAAATGTATGGACTTTGGTTTTGAGTTCTTTTTCTTTTTTAGACATTTTATTGTTTATATCCAACACTTTGTAAATGGTTTTTCACTTGTAAATTGGTCCTTCTCATTTGGTAACTGTACTCATTATCTGCACCATTCCTTTGAATTGAAAGAACGGTGGTGATTTTGGTCGAGTACAACTTTTGCAAGTCTTCAAACACTGACACCAACAATTTATAGAACCTTCTAGTGTGAACAATTCAGTTAAAAAACTCTGCATAAGTTCTTCTGCTCTTGCCCAAACAGAAATGACCTTCAAAATTTGGAATTTTCAGCTTCACTTGGCTTCATGCTCAATGGCTTCTTCGCCCAACAGAGATCGAAAGGGAAAACGACCCGCCGTTCCAGAGGACTCTCCATTCTTCTGCTTCAGGATTGTTAATCTTGATGATATCAAAGACGGGAATAAGGTTGTTAACTAACACCTTTACTTATGTCTTTCTCGTAACTTCTTAAAGCTTGTGAGATTATAAGCTGAAACATGCATTTGCTTCAGTTCTGATCTTCTTTCATTAGCTTGAAAGATGAAACCTCTGAAACAAGATTAACACAAGACAAAACTTCTTGATTCAGTTTTCTAAAGTCATGTTATTGATCAAGATGGCAGAGCAAATGAAAAAATGTGTCCCGACATAAGAGCACAAGAGAGAGAGGAATATCCAGTTGCAACTAGGAGTCAAAATGTGAAATGGTCACTTACTTCTTATGAATAGTGAGAATAGCAGTGTTGGCCTTTCATTTTTGCTTCGAGGCACTGGACAAAGCAAGACAGTGTCTTCTAAAATTGTTTCATTCTTCTGCAGAGTAATATTCGTCGTCAGAGCACCACTTCCGCTTGTTGCTGCCTCGTGTTGCCTTAACCATGGAACCTTCTTGTTTATCCATACCCTGGTAAAGAGAAATGCTGCTCTTGGATTTGTTCATTTTACTGATCAGCTCTTCCATGTCGTGCTCGTACAGTGCCCGGACCCCACATTTCTTCACCTTTATGCATCTGTTGTTTCCTACAGGTCCAGTGGTTTCGAAGACAACCTCCAGACGCTTCTCAGTAAGTTCCCATAAAGGGCTTCGCAAAACAGATAACCAAAGGTGATCTGAAACAAATTGTCTTACTCTGAATATTTGACCATAAGAAGTATACTTGTCCCAATCAAACATAATTAGACAGGTATCAGGATCTAAATGGGGGTTTTCAGGAACGGCAGACGGATCGTCTTGAGCTACAATTAGAGCACACACAGCAAACCCAATGCACTTGCCTTTACATGCATCCGAAGGTAACTTCTCAGTTATCGAGTCTCCCACACTTTGATTATTGAACCACTCTGGAATTTCACTTCCAGGAATTAAAAACGAGAGAGACAGTTTAGGGCCGCGACGGGTTTCCTGCATATGAACCATCATATCACAACGAGAGAGTACCTCAATCTCAATCCACCGCTTTAGCACTGAATAAAAAAAATAATCTTGATAACCAACCAAACTCGAGCAATTCCTGCATTCGAGATCAAACCACATTAATCTGCCCAAATCTGGTGGATCTGGAAACACTTGTAAGGAAGTACAATTGTCCGTTATCACCCTTAAATCTTCACTTGCCGGAAGTTCTGGCAATTGTTGAAGCTTTGTGCAATTCTCCACATTAATACGTCTAAGCTTAGAAAGCAAATGAATGCTTGCAGGAAGGCTAACAAAATTGTTTCCTCTGAGTTCCAACCTCTTTAAGGAGGACAGAGAACCAATATCATTGGGAATCTCTCCTTCACAGAGATTACAGTCATTCAACTTTAATGTCGTCAAAGAAGAGAAATGCTTCAAGGAAGCTAACAGAGGAATCAAAGGCTGAGGACCCTTTCTTCGAAATAAGCCAAAAGATGATACTATGAGATTCTGCTTAAGAAAAAGGGAGTGTGGCTGCTCTCTTATAACAATTCCATTCAAATCAAGCTCCACCAAACTCTCACTCAAGTGCTCAATTGAAGGCAGTTTCTCAACAGCAGTCCCACTTAAACAAAGCTTTGATAATCTTTTCGTTTGCCCCACAAATTCTGGAATCTTTTTCAGTTTTGAGCAGCCAGATACATCAAATGTTTCAAGAAACTCCATATTTAATTCACTTGGTAGACTCTTAATACTTTTGCAGTTTCTAAAATTCCAAATTTTGAGTCTCTTCGGCAATGCAATGGATGGATGAATCTTAACTAAATTGGTACAACCTTCAAGAACCAACTTCTCAAGATTTGGAATACCTGTGAAATCTGGAGTCCTTGTCAAGTTTATGGAGTAACTAAGATCGATAGATTTCAACTTGCCCAAGTACTGTAGAAAACATGAAGAATGTTAGAACAATCAGATTCCATGCATGAACTTTGAAATTTAATTGTATTTGTGCAATAGAAGATATTCAATAAATTACTTTTATTCCATTCCAGAGGTGATCGATATTGCTATGAACCAAACTGAGTTCAGTAAGTTCATCCGGTTGAAAACATGGTGGGAGAGATTTTGAAGGATACCAACTCCAACTCAGAAATCTCAAGGCATTAGGAAGAAATTTTGGGCCAACAGAAAGCCTCAAATTATGAATGTAGAGCAGCTTCAGTTTACACATTTTAGAGAAGGCTTCAAGATTCCAACCTGCCTCTTCTAATTCAGCCAAGTCTAACAATATGCCTTCAATGGATTCGGTTCCCTGTTATGACAGAAAAGTCAATTACAGTATTAAGTATGTTTCACGTTAAATTAAATGACAACGCTAACCAAGTTTGGTGATTCAATTTTTTTCTTTTTTTCAAAATCTTACCGTATTCTTTGTGAATACATGAAAAATGTCCTTGCGAAGCCACAACCGACTGCGTCCACCAGGCTCTTCATTCTCTTGACAAACAATTTCACGTCCCATTTCTTGTATCAAGTCATGCACATATACGTGGTTGTCAAATGAAATAGTTAAGAGAGATTTCTCAACAAGAACCTCTATTGCAATACGAGAGCAAAACTCGGAATTGTATACTTGTTCAATCATAGACTCATTGTCATACAGCCTGCGGAAACAAGCAATGTCCAGAAAAATTTTCTTCTCCATCTCATCAAGTCCATCAAAACTTATTTTCAGTATTTCAAAAACTTTTTGGTTGGGAGTTTGTTTTAGTTTTTGAAATGCAGAACTCCATGACTCTAGACTTCTTTTGTACAAGAAAGAACCCAAAATTTTAAGAGCTAGGGGAAGACCTCCAGCATATCTAACAAAACTCTTAGACTGTTCTGCATAATCTTCTTCAGGCTCATGTTTCCTAAAGGCTTTCCAACTAAACAGCTGAAGAGCTTCATGTTCTTCTAATCCCTTCAACTCATATTGTTTTTCTATATCATGTGTGACTAGTACATGTCTATCTCTAGTTGTAATGATGATTCTACTCCTTAAACCAAACCAGTCTTTTTCTCCCAACAATTTTTCCAGTTGCTCTGAATGATCCACATCATCAAGAACTAGAAGAACCTCTTTATTACAAAAACATCTCTTTATCATAGTGATTCCACTATAAACATCCCATACTTGAACATTTTCTTCCTTCAAGATTTGGGAAAGGATCTGTTTTTGTAAATGAACTAGACCATGGGTTGCGGAAACCTCTCTGACATTAGCAAGAAAGATACAAACTTCAAATTGATGAGAGATATTATCGTAAACTAGTCTGGCAAGGGTTGTTTTCCCCATACCACCCATCCCCCATATCCCTATAAAGCGAACATCATTTGCTTCTTTATCTAAAAGAACATCTATTTCCTCCAGCTTAGTATCCATTCCAACTAACTTCTCTGTGGAACCAAATACAGTGAGACAAGGATGCACTTTGCTCCACAGTGCTTGCACAATCTCTCTGATAAGCTGTGTTTCATACCTACAACAAGAATATAACAAATCCCATGCTGAATATATGAACATATTGAATATAAAGTTCTCTGAACCGCAATAATAAAGTGGGCGCGCATTCTATGCTCCTATAGGGTAAAACTTCACAGATGCGAGCCATCCAATTAGTTCAATAATTCAATGTGCATGGCATTGTGTGTGTGTGTGTGTGTCACACTCACTAATCTAAGCTCATATTTTGAAATTTCAATACTCACGAGCATTCAAACTTTAAAGTATGTTATTTATGTGTCATTCAATCTTACCTATAATCCTTTGAAGCCCATCCAGCGTGACTGGCCACTTTGGTTAAAGCATCTCTCCACCCTTCCACCGCCTTATTACCTTCCCCAAACTTCTCTTCATGTTTTTGAAACGCTTCAGCAAAGCTGCCCCTTTGATGTCTCACATGAGAGGGATCCACCTCATAAAAGATTGGCAGAATTGTTCCCCTCTCCTCCATGCATTCAAGAATCTTAGACAGTTCAAGCAAGCACCACGTGGAAGTAGCATAGTTTGGCGAAAGAACAACGATCGCAAACCTCGATTGCTCTATTGCTGTGAGGAGCTCCGGAGAGATGGCTGTGCCTCTTTCAAGCTGTGGATCGTCCCTGAAAGTCCTGATTCCTTGCCGCTCCAACTCATGGTATAAGTAGTCTGTGAAGCCCTTGCGTGTGTCTTCACCTCGGAAGCTCAAAAACACGTCGTATTTCCACGGGAAAGCTGAACCCGATGAGGCTCTAACTTGGCTGCTCAACGCCATTGGAAAGTGTGTGAGTGGTGATCAGAGTTCTTCTCCAAACGCACAATCACTGGAAAAGAAATTGTACACGATCGAGAGAAAGGGGTTTCAAGTCATGGAAATAATAGAGAGAGAGAAGTGCACTATCTCATTGTCAATTGATTCCGGGGTCCATTCCCACCATTAGCGAAGCCAATTGTGACACGTACATCTACTTATCCATTGGAAATTTCTCTGTAATCCGTTGTATGCATAAGTCCAACGACCATACAAAATGAAGTAGGGGAGAGAGAGAAGAAAACGACGGAAAGAGAAGACTTTGACTGAAACATCACAAAAAGTCTTTCAATAATAGAGAACTGGGTAGGGTCAGACGACTCTTATATTCTATTGGATCTGGGAGATAAGGCAGTCTAATTTATTAATTAAAAGGTATTAATTTTGATGTAACAGAGTGGCCTGTACAGAAAAGAGCATGGAATTACTACAGCCTTGCCTTCATGTAATCTCAATCTATGACTATTTCAACTAAGATAAATGATTTATTCGGTAAAACAAGGGAGGAAGGTCTAGACGTTCTTTAGCATCTCACCGTATTTGTCCGCAAGTTGGATTCGGTAGAAGGTTGTATATGTCAAAGGTTGTGTATTGACATGTTTGCTTGTTTTTTCTCATAATCTTCTTCAAGCTTGTATATTTTGTAAGCTGAAAAATGCATTTGCTTTGAAAGTTGAAACCTTTAGAATTTAGAAGCATGCATTTGCTTTTCAACGATTTTAGCTTAGAAGTTAAGTTTGTAGTTTCTTTTCTCAGTTATTCTTTAAAACCAAAAAAAAAAAAAAATGCATTTTCTTCATTTTCTAGCTTTTTTTTTTTGATCAAGAAAGAACTTCATTAATAATGAACTGGTTACAATGAGTTTGGGCAACATCTCTTACACAGAAATTGCCACTGGACTTCACACTAGAAATCCATAATGACTGACTGATGGAGTCAAAAAACCCCGACTCAACGACAGACTCAAAACTTGCACATCAACTAAAAGACAGAGACAACATGCGCAGGAGCAGTGAATGCCTAACTCACAACTATGTCAACACTAACTCGCCACCCAGAGTCCTCCTGACCTGCCTTTGATCGACCAAGTCTACACTGATTGTGACTTCGAACCCGACCAAATTGAAATGTTGGACCATCAGACCTGAGACTAAACTAAACCCAACTCCATTGCCACCTTAATGTCAACACCGGCAATCCACAGATGCTCCAAATCGCCATCACCTCCAACCCGAAACCAGAAAGGAACGACCCACTAGAAGGCCAAGGATGATTGTCTATGCTAGTATGCCACAGCCAGACATTTTCGCCACCACTGCTGACCCAACTCCAGAACAGGAACGACCCTCTAGACCGCCGAAGAGAAGATTGCCCATGCCAATAGTTGTAGTGCACCGACCCAACAATTAAAACTTATTACTGAAAAACAAAACCAAAAGACCAAGCCCTAAAAACTAGTAATAACTGCCCACCAACAAGGGCCCACCGCGCCACCACCATCGTGTCACCACCGCCGTCAGGCCAGTGACAGGCAACACCCATGTCCGCCTTCTCCCAACACCGTGCTAAACAACATAAATAAGTAAAAACTTGAAATAAAATAAAACATAGGGCAAGGCCCACAAAGTAAGCCCAAACCCAAACTCCAGCCCAGCGAGGGCCCACAGACAGTATCCAAGCCCAAAAGACCAGATCAGTAAAGGAATCGTATCCAACCCTCCTGGTCCAAGCTAGCAGCTGCACCTCGCCACCGCCGCCGCACTTCCCCCAAGGTCGGACCCTCACCCCCAACGCCGCCCCGCCGCTGATGGACCAACAGCGAGGATCCCACACCCCATCAAACTCCCAAACCCGTATGGCCCAAATCCAGATCGAAAATCCAATCCAATAAACAGGCAAGCACGTCCGCCCTCCTCCAACCCACCACCAACCAGCGATCCCGATCCACCAACCCGGAGTGGCTCTGCTACACCCAATCCACCGTCGTGAAACCGCCCAGCAATCCCCACTCCGATCCAGCAAAGATCCGCCTCCGCTCCGTTTCCCTCCACCAACCCGTCAACCCATCGATCCGATCCTACAATCCATCGCGCCCGACCTCCCCTCCAACCGCCGCAAGACACCACGGGATCCATTTGTTAGCCAAGAAAAATTTGAAATTTGAAAGTTGAAATTTTTACATTATTTTGTTTCTCATTTGTTAGCCAAGAAAAATAATCTGCTTGATTTTTGAACTTTCTTCAGCTTGAAAGTCGAAACCTTTACATTCCTTTTTCTTTTGAAGAACATACATTTACTTAATATTTCTCATGTTACTTGTTCTTGAAGATTGAGACCTGTACATGTTTATTTTATGTGTTGATTTTTTTATTTTTTATAAAAGAAATGGAAGAAACTACATGCATTTTATGATCAATTTTTGGTTTTGGTTATAGTCCTTTGGCAATGGAAGTTGAGCTAAGACAAACTTTACTAGTAGAGTGGCAAAGGGAAATGAGTATCGATTTACCTGATCTGCTTTATTTTGTTGTATTCTCTCAGTTTGTGGCTTGGTATGGAAATGTCAATTGTTTAACTTCACTACAATTCAGTTTGGGGTAGCTAGGTGTACATTTGCAATCCAGGCATTTGTGTACATGCACACAGGCAAGAAGCAGCATTGTAATGAGTTTGAGGCTTGTTTCGCATAACAAGTTTTCGCCTTTATTGGGCTTATATTCCCTTGGCCTTGGCTTTTAGCTGTATGTTCATCTTCTCATCTATTTGAGGCTTGTTTTGGCAATGCTGTTTAACATATTGGTCATTTGATATATGTTATTTAATTTATTTTGCTGCATAATGCTGTTATATATATGACATTAGAATTTACTTATACAAACACGTACAGAAACTTAAACATGCAGTGATGGGGAAGCATGGAGACAAAATGGCTGATGAACATATCTTCCTCAAAGTTCCAAATTGTGGAAAGCCTTGGGAAATACAATTGAAACAATCATCTCGTCGTCAGCGAATATGGTTAGAGAATTGATGGGAGGAGTTTGGCAACTTTTACAGATTTGACCAAGGATTTGACGAAGGAGAACATTCCCATTTCCAACTACGCATCTTGGGTTGGAATGATATTGAAATCGAATACCCTATTCGTGGAGGAGGTACATATATATTGAAATTTTTATTCTGCTTTAGTTAGTAATCTTTAGCTACGAATAACAACTTCATTCTTAAGCTATCGTTTGGTAAGTTGTCTCAACAATCCTTTGTATAATGAAAGAAATTAACAAGTTGGGCACAATGCACCCCTTCGAGGAGGAACATGTTAGATAATCAAGTCGATAACAACCATTAGTTTTTCAATTGCAGGATATAAGAACATCTTTTGCCATGGTACCTTTCGGTAGAGAAGGCACATCTAGACAGAAGTTGGACTGCTGAATACACTGCCTATAGAGACGGTGATGATAGAGTAGAACGTACCTGCAGAGTCTCCATATTCCGGCTGAAAATTGAAGACTAACTAAGCATAAATTGTTCATGGTTCCATATCATACGCTTGTGAGGTTAGATATGAGGAAAAATTAATTAGTTTAGATTAGTGATAGATGGAGTTCAGAGGAAGTATTGCTATTAATGTAAAATTGAGTTGGATTTGAGTGCAATTTTCATTAGCGAATGTTCCTCTTATTGTATCCAAAGTATCTCATCTAGAAAAGAGAAAGAGATTGTGTGAGATCAGTGCAATAACCTTTGAATCATTCAACCATATACACTTTCAGAAAAAAAATTCCTCTCTTTTGGTAAACAAACAAGTTCTGAATGAGTGTTTTTTTTTTTCTATAATAAAGACTTGCAGCAGAAATGGAACAATAAGAAACGGTGTTGAAAACAATGTGATCCATATCATGTCGATTCTTTCAACATGTAAAATAGTGAAGATTTGAACTCCGAACCTCTCAACTCTCAAACAGCAAATGGAAGCCCTCACCAGCCTAAGCCCTAAACCGCCCGAAACGATGAGCAGCGCCGGCATCGGATCCCCCGCCACAATGTCGCCTCCGTCGAGTCCGCCTCGGCTGTGCTCCTCCAATCCCTCGCGTACCTCCAACCGCACCACCGACCTCGGGTTCCGGCTCCGACGATCCGCGCCAACCACCGCGTCGACGAGAAGGAGATGTCCGCCGTCATCAATAAAGTGACCAAAGCCGCCGACCGCGACGACATGCTCTGCGACGACGCCGTTACGTCACCTCAATTCCTCGTCTCCAGGTTGCAGGGGCTCAAACGAAAGGTAACGGATCAGTATTCAATGAATTAGAGTGATCTGGAGTATTGAATTGTTGAAAATTTGAGATAATTTTGGATATTGCTGATTGAATTGGGAAATTTCGATTGTGATTTGTGTGCTGAATGATGTAATTGCTTGGTGAAGCTGGAATAGGGGAGCAAGACTGAGCACCTACAGGCGCAGAGGTGAGTGCTCTGTTCTGTTTCTCATGAAATCTTTCCTGCATTTGAAAATTGGGTGAGGTTTCTGGTGTTAGGAGTGCAATTACGGCTTCTACTGTTCTATTGTGTATGGTACTGTTAGGACTACACTATATCAGCAGAACCTTAGATCACCGCATTGAAGCTGAGATAGGGTTTATGGGAACAGTAGTCTTAGTGCGCAAACTAGCTTCACCTAATTTAGAATGAGTAGTTATTTAGTTTCTATATTATCTTGTAAATGGAAAGTTTCATTGAGTTTAGGGTTTATGGGTTGGTTTTTAATGTTTAGAGTTGAAGATGATCATTTTAGGAAAGGCTGAAGTAAACAAGTCCTGGAAATGAGGATAATGGATAGTTGGAAAGGTTGTTATTTAGAAACTATGTAATGCTTCGTTTAATGTTTCTTTATGATTGATGCTTTAGAGTTGCTTACGGATTGAGATAATTTACTGGCATTGTTGAAGATAGTAGCATATTGTTTCGAAGATTGAGAGTTACTGATGAACTTGTTAACTTTCGACTGGTTGCTATTATAAATCTGTTTCTAGCCTCCTAGGTTTGTAATTGAACTTCATTTAATTTTTATTTCACAGTCGGTTTTGTTGTTTCCCTTATTCAAATATGAGCTTGATCGAATCAACAGTTTTGAATATGGAAGTGAGTGTTTCAGTTCACATAGAACTGGGGATATCTATGTTCTGTACTAATAATTGTTAATTTTTTGAGTTTTTTAGGCTCCTGTAAGGTAAACTTGGGTTTGAATTCATTCTGATACTAAATTGTGTAATGTAAGGCTACCGACAGCTTGTCTTCTTTATGTGGGTGCAACTTTGCAGTTCATAAACAAGTGCTCTTATAAATCAACAAGTGAGCCTCGTACTCGACCTTCAGACTCTCTCTCTCTCTCTCTCTCTCTCTCTCAAACACGCACATACAAATTTGTTATTGCACTCCTGATTGTTTCTCTTATGATTCAATCATAAATGCAACCCCCTCCCCTTCCCTGATAAATGTATTGCATTGTAACAAGTGGCAGATTTTATATATCTTCTTGATAGTTCAATTTCATTTATGAGATGCTTCCCACATTTTGTTGTATTCAAGTTTTGAAGCCATTTATGTGTGTGTGAAGTCCATGTTTGCAAAGATCCTAACACTATTCAGTATGTCAATGCTTTCTTTGAAAATATTGTCCTATACTCTCTTGGTTATAAGATTAAGGAATTATTCTTAGTTTCCCATGTATTTTACCTCCTCAGCTGATTGTCCTATACTCTTGTTGAGAATGTAATGAAAAATGCAGCTGCTCTTCAATTGTGTTATTTTAATATGTGCTCGTCTCTTACTCGTGAAATGCGCTTTTCTATTCTAATGGCCAGAACGCTATGTTCTATAATCTTTCCCACATGGTAGGATTAGCTTCACAACACAATTAGTAATCTATTAGTCGCAGTTAGTATTTGGGAGAATTAGAATAGTTGAATGTCAAAAAATTGGATAATATGTCTGTGCATCAAATATTAAGGATTTTGTTTCTTCTTCTTTGGTTGTCCTCATTTTATGCAATAGCTTACTAATTGTGTTGTGAAGCTAATCCTACCATGTGCATAATTGTTGTAACCTGGTGGGAGAGATTTTGAAGGATACCAACTCCATTTCAGTGACAATTTCAGGTGCTGGTTGGAAAGTATTTAGGCAGGACAATCATCTGGAAGAAGTTGATGTCTGTGTGCTAGAGGTGATAGAGCAGAGTTTCGATATTCTGAGCTAAAAAGTGAAGATATCATGAATTGTTCATAGTTCCAGAGCATACTCTTTTGAGGTTAGATGTGAGGAAAAGTTATGTATCATCTTAAGAAAAAATCAGTGGTAGAGGAAGCTCAGAGGAAGTATTGCTATCAATGTAAAAATGAGTGCTTTTGGTTGGATTTGAGTACTATTTTCATTTGCAGATATTCCTATGTCTAAGGGGATAGTTTTACACAGTTGCTTCTCTCTTTTATCCAAACTATGTCAAGCATTCTTTTGATGCAGTGAAAAGAAAGACTGAGATCAATGCACCAATCTCTGACAGTCAACCATTCCACTTTTAAAACAAAATTTTCCTTCTTTGGGGTAAATAAACAAGTTGTAAGAAATCATTTGATCAATACAAACATCTCGTTTAAATATCTTGAAGAGAATGATAAAACATTTGGATGATCAGCTTATGCCTAAAATCATTTGTAAGGCCATTAGTGTAACACTCTCAACATAGTTAGAACTATGGTGCAAGGCTCAAAAGGTGCAGCTTTAGGTGTCTATGATCGAGTGGCCGTCAAGAAAGACCTCTATGAGCTCTAGCCTTGGAACTCTCATCCAAATCATTGTTCTTTTAGTTTAGTGGTGTGATGAATGTAAATGATGGACTAGATGGTTCAATGACAGAAAATAAATGTAACGTATGTATTGACTTTGGTTTTGTGTTCTCTTTCTTTTTTGGACAATTTTATTGTTTTATATCCAACACTAGTATATGGTTTTTCACTTGTAAATTGGTCCTTCTGCTCTTGCCCAAACAAAAAGGACCTTCAAAATTTGGAACTTTCAGCTTCACTCCGCTTCATGCTCAGTGGCTTCTTCCCCCAACAGAGATCGAAAGGGAAAACGACCTGCCATTCCAGTGGCTTCATGCTCAATCTTGATGATATCAAAGACGTGAAGAAGGTTGTAAAATTACACCTTTACTTTATGTCCTTCTCATAATCTTATTAAAGCTTGTGACATTATAAGCTGAAACATGCATTTGCGTCAGTTCTGATCTTCTTTCACTAGCTTGAAAGATGAAACCTCTGAAACAAGATTACCACAAGACAAAACGTCTTGATTCAGTTTTCTACAGTCATGTTATTGATTAAGATGGCAGAGCAAATGATAAAATATATGTGTCCCGACATAAAAGCACATGAGAGAGAGGAAAGATGTTGAGAATACCCAGTTGCAACTAGGAGTCATAATTTGAAATGGTCACTTCTTATTATTAGTGAGAATAGCAGTGTTGGCCTTTCACGTACTTTTGCTTCGAGGCACTGGGTGGTTAAACCAAGCACAAAGCAAGACAGTGCAAGTCTTCTGAAATTCCTTCATTCTTCTGCATAGTAATATTCGTCGTCAGAGCCACCACTTCCACTTGTTGCTGCCTCTTGTGTTGCCTTAACCATGGCACCTTCTTGTTCATCCATACCCTGGTAAAGACAAATGCTGCTCTTGGATTGGTTCACTTTACTACCAGCCCGTCCATGTCGTGCTCGTACAATACACGGGCCCCACATTTCTTTACCTTCATGCATCTGTTGCTTCCTACGGCTCGAGCGGTTTCGAAGAAAAATTCAACCTCAATGTCTGTGTCCTTCAGACAGTTCTCAGGTTTCCAGTTAAACATGGGCAAAACAATTAAAAAAAGGTGATCTGAAACAATTTGTCTTACACTGAAACCGTAACTTACCCGGTTCCAAGTCCAAGTAATGAAACAGAAATCAGGATTTAACAGACGGTTTTCAGGAACGGAAGACGGATTGTCTTGAGGTACAAATAGAGCACACAAAGCAACCCCAATCCACTTGATATTACATGCATCCGAAGGTAACTTCTCAGTTACCGAGTCTCCCACACTTTGATTATTGAACCACTCAGGAATTTCACTTCCAGGAATTACAAACCGGAAATAGAAATCCTGCATATGAACCGAGAGAGGAGTATCTACCTCAAGCAGCCGCTTCACCACTGAATATAATACGGGGTTACCGACCATACTCAAGCAATTGATGCAAGTGAGTTTAAAGTGCCGTAATCTGCGCAAATCTGGTGGATCTGGAAACACTTGTAAGGAAGTACAATTGTCGGCCGTCACGCATAAGTCATCACTTGCCGGAAGTTCTGGCAATTGTTGAAGCCTTTTGCAATTCTCCACATCAATACCTTTAAGCTTAGAAAGCAAATAAATACTTGCAGGAAGGCTAACAAAATTGTTTCCTCTGAGTTCCAACCACTCTAAGGAGGACAGAGAACCAATGTCATTGGGAATTTCTCCTTCACTGAGATTACAGTCATTCAGCTTTAATTTCGTCAAAGAAGAGAACTGCTTCAAGGACGCTACCAGAGGAATCAAAGGTTGAGGAATCTTTCTTTGAAATAAGCCAAAAGATTTTACTATGAGATTCTGCAGCTTAAGAAAAAAGGAGTGTGGCTGCTCTCTTATAACAATTCCATTCAAATCAAGCTCCATCAAACTCTCACTGCAGTGCTCAATTGATGAAGGCAGTTTCTCAACAGCAGTCCCACCTAAACAAAGCTTTGATAATCTTTTCGTTTGCCCCAAAAATTCTGGAATCATTTTCAGTTTTGAGCAGCCGGACACATCAAATGTTTCAAGAAACTCCATATTTACTTCACTTGGTAGACTCTTTATACTTCTGCAGTTTCTAAAATTCCAAATTTTGAGTCTCTTCAGCAATGCAATGGATGGATGAATTTTAACTAAATTGGGACAACCTTCCAGAACCAACTTCTCAAGATTTGGAATACCTGTGAAATCTGGGGTCCTTCTCAAGTTTCTTGAGTAACTAAGATCGATGGATTTCAACTTGCCTAAGTACTGTAGAAAACATGAAGAATAGTAGAACAATCAGCTTCCATGCCTGAACTTTAAAATTTAATTTTACTTCTGCAATATGTAAGATCAAATATGGACATAACACATATCATCATAAAGTAATTGATGATTAGCTTAATATCAATCCTAGTTTAACATGGATACAAACAGTAAATCAATACTAGTAACTTAATGAATAGTGTATCAATTCATTAAGGATAGTAATCCATTGCTTAGTCGACAAGAAAGGCTACAAGTTGTGATACATTAGGAATCTAATAGTGAAACCTAAACCGACAAGGAATGCTTTAATGGGAAGCTTCTTGAGGTTTAAGTCTCATATATATACAGATGAATTGGTCCCTGATTACTACCACGACTATTGCATATTGTTCTGTCCATTGAGAAGCAAGTTGGTAAGTAACAGAAGACCATATTCAGTGATCGTGTTTAGCAGCTGCATAAGATGGAATCCATGACTGTTATTGCTGAAGGTAAGCCTTAATCTTATTATGATTGTTGTGCATATGTTGTGAGCATGTAACTATGGTTTTACAATTGGTATCAGAGCATAGGCTCACAAATATGAAAAATCGTTTTAGGGTTTTGCAAAACAAACATAAAATTTTTTAAGAGTTTTTTGCTTTACGGGTCAAGTAATTGCTTTACGGGTCAAGTAATTGATCAGGTTACTGACCAAGTCACTGGTCATGTAACTGGTCAGGTATCTGACCAAGTAAGTAACTGACCAGGTAACTGACCAAGTAACTGGTCAGGTACCTGATCAAGGTAAGTTACTTAAGTCGACTGCTGCATCTGGTTAATTATAAAATTCACGCTTCCGCTATGATTTTTTAGCAGCAAATTGGGGAAAAAGCAAAAAACAGGTTTTTCTGTGAGATTGATTTTGATTCATAGCATGATAATTGAATTTTTGATTGTGCCCAAGAACCCTAGTTGCATTCCCGGCGTGCGTTAGGTTAAAGTAGATGGTGACCGGATGAAATTTACAATTTCTTGATTGTTCTGTGGTTTCTTGGAATCGAATCAATTTTGGTTATGCTTGAATATGCATGTTGAATTGATTGATGATATGGTATTGTATCTGTGATTGTGTAAAATTGTATGAAGAACAGAAATCTCCCAGATTTTGTTTACACGTTAAAGTTGACAGATACAAGAGCTTAATTTTCTTACAAGGATGAATCTGGATAGAATGTAAAGTAAAAGAGCTCATATGTTTTGTGGTTTTCTGTTGGCATAAGTGATTATGATGCACAAAGCATCCTTCATTGATGTTGGCAGAAAACATTGATCAGGTACGTGTAACTGGTCAAGTAACTGACCAAGCAACTGACCAAGTAACTGTACCTGATCGAGTAACAAAACTGAAATTGTGTTTTGTGTTTTAAAACTATGCTTCAGTTTTATCTTCCAAAGAAGTGGTTAAGTATGGTTTTAGAATACAAAACAGCAGTATGCATGCTTGATGAAAATAAATACGGATACTTAGAAATTTTTCTTCTGTCTAAAGATGTGGATAAATTTCTTTGGATAACTTGTTTTCATTGAACATGGCATATTGATAAAGAACTCCAGGATATTAAGTTTCTGCTCAAAAGTGATGCTTAATATTGTTTTTGTTATGGACTGACATGAATGCAAGTATGGTTGCTTAGGTTTTCTGTATGTTCTTGTTTTGGTTACTTAAAGCTAAATAAAACACAGAAAACTTAAACATATTTTCTTTACAAACTGAGAACTCACTCGAATTTTTGTTTTGCTCCTTAGGTAACTCTTACATGAACTTGAACAGTGTCTTGATGTTAACTGGAACCAACTATAGAGCTTGGCTAGACTCTGTGGAAAATTATATGGGAATGCATGAGAACATAGACTACTGCTTTACTGAGAATAAGCCTGAAGAGTTAAATGAAAAGAGCACCAAGAAAGATACTGACCTTTACAAGAAGTGGCATAGATCCAATAGAATGGCTAAGAACCTCATTAGAACATCTATGTCTAAGACTGTCAGGGGAAGTATAGAAGAGCCTGAGCTAGCATCAGATTTTCTGGAACTCATAGGTGCTAAGTTTAAAGAAAGTGAAAAAGCAGAAGCAGCTAGGCTAACCAAGGAGTTTCATGATCTAAAGTACATGGGTTCAGGGGGAGTTAGAGAGCATATTATGAAGATGATCAATATAAATGGCAGACTCAGGGAACTCTTAATGGGGGTTAGGGATGAGCAAGTAGTGCATTATGCACTACATTCCTTGCCTAACAGTTTTAGTCATCTTAGGACCAGTTACAACTCTCAAAAGGGAAACTGGACTCTAGATGAACTTATATCCATCTGTGTGGATGAGGAATCTAGGATCAAGGAAGAAAAGGAACCTGCTACAACCATTAACCTCATTGAGAAGCCTAAAAGGAAAAAGCCCCAGAACAAGCTCAAGCCTACCAAAGCCATAACTAAGAGTTCAACAGCTGCAGTGGCCAAGGAAAACAGGCCATTCAGGTTCAAGTGCTACTTTTGCAAAAGAGTAGGACACATGAAAAAGGACTGCACTGGCTATAAGAATTGGTTAGCCAAAAAGGGTAAGATTTTTTCTAATACAGTTTTTTCCTTAGAAATTAATCTTATAAATGTTGAACCACAGTCTTGGTGGATAGATTCAGGCTCACCTATTCATATTACTAATTCTTTGCAGGGATTCATAAGGAGGAGAATCCCAAAAAGTGATGAAGTGAACCTGTGTGTAGGCAACGGCATGAGAGTGGCAGTCAAGGCTATTGGAACCTTAAAGCTCGATTTAGGATTAGGAAAATTATTAGTTCTGGACAATGTTTTTTATGTACCTTCCATGAGAAGGAATTTGGTTTCAGTTTCTCTTTTAGTAAAATCTGGTTGTAGACTTGTTATGGATAGTAATGGAATTCTTATTTCTAAAAATTCTGTTCAAATTGGTTCTGGTGTTATTATGAATGATTATTTACAGTTAAATTGTTCAATGGCTCAACAAGAAATTTTACTTGTTGAAAATAACACCAACAGTACTAGCACTTTAACAGGTGTTAAAAGAACCAAACTAAATGAAAAGTCTGCATTTTTATGGCATAGAAGACTCGGCCATGTTTCAAAAGAGAGACTGAAAATTTTGGTGAAAAACAACATCCTAAATGAACTTGATTTTTCTGATCTAACAGACTGTGTTGAATGCTTTAAGGGAAAAATAACTAATACTAGAAAGAAGACTGCATATAGAAGCCAAAATTTATTAGAACTCATACACACCGATATATGTGGACCATTTAGGCATCAAACTATCTGTGGAAATGTGTATTTTATCACATTCATTGATGACTTTTCTAGATACAGTTATATTTATCTACTTTCAGAAAAGGCACAAGCATTGAAAGCCTTTAAAATCTTTAAGTCTGAGGTAGAAAATCAACTAGAAAAGAAAATCAAAACAGTGAGATCAGATAGAGGGGGTGAGTTCTATGGCAAGTACACTGAATCCGGCCAACAAAAGGGTCCATTTGCCTTGTTTTTGCAAGACAATGGAATTAAAGCTCAATATACAACACCCTATAACCCACAACAGAATGGTGTTGCAGAGAGAAAGAATATGACTCTTTTGAACATGGTTAGATGCATGATGTGTACAACTGGTTTGCCAAAATTTTTGTGGGGTGAGGCTTTAAAAACTGCAAATTATATTTGCAACAGAACACCTAGCAAAGCTATAGAAAAGACTGCTTTTGAGCTTTGGTGTGGCAGAAAACCTAGTCTTCATCACTGCCATGTTTGGGGATGTCATGCAGAAGCTAGGATTTATAATCCAAGCTTGAATAAACTTGATCCTAAGACAGTTAGTTACTATTTTATAGGTTATCCAGATAAATCTAAAGGCTATAAATTATATTCTGCTCATCATTCACCTAGAATTTTTGAAACACATCAAGTAAAGTTTCTAAGTGAAAAAGTTCACAATACAAACCTTGAGGATTTAACCTCAGATTTTGAGGAAATTGTGTCGGATGAGAATATAAGTGTTGTATTGCCTTTAGAACAAGATGTAACTGATCGAGTCACTGGTCGAGTAACTGACCACGTAACTGTCCCTGATCAAGTAACCGGTCATGTAACTGGTCATGTCAC
Source organism: Rosa rugosa (assembly GCF_958449725.1). Taxonomy (NCBI): domain Eukaryota; kingdom Viridiplantae; phylum Streptophyta; class Magnoliopsida; order Rosales; family Rosaceae; genus Rosa; species Rosa rugosa. The sequence continues at coordinate 53,796,452 of NC_084825.1, forward strand.
TGACCATGTAACTGACCAAGTAACTGTACCTGGTCATGTAACTGACCATGTAACTGATCAAGTACCTGTCATTGGTCAAGTCACTGACCAAGTAACTGTCACTGGTCAAGTAACTGACCCTGTAACTGATCAAGTCCCTGTCAACCCTCAGCCTAGAAGATCACAGAGAGCAAGAAAACCAACTTATGGGGGGGAAGATAGTGACTACATTGTTTATCTGCAAGAAGCAGAAATTGAAATGGACTGTGCAGAGGACAATGATCCAACTACATTTAACCAGGCTATTGAAAGTAATGAATCTCACCAATGGCAGCTAGCAATGGAAGCAGAAATTGATTCCATGAGCCAAAATGCAGTTTGGGAATTAGTTGAACCTGACCCTAATCAGAAACCTATAGGTTGTAAATGGGTTTTCAAAACCAAAAGAGATGCAAATGGCAATGTAGAGAGACATAAAGCAAGATTAGTTGCCAAGGGTTTTACACAGAAGGAGGGCATTGATTTTACTGAGACTTTTTCTCCAGTTTCTACAAAAGACTCGTTTAGGATAATCATGGCTTTAGTGGCTCACTTTGATATGGAGCTACACCAAATGGATGTTAAGACAGCCTTCTTGAATGGTGAACTAGATGAAGTGATTTATATGAAGCAGCCAGAAGGTTTTGTGCAAGCTGGAAGTGAAAACTTAGTATGCAGGTTAAGAAAATCAATTTATGGCCTTAAACAAGCTTCTAGACAGTGGTACAAGAAATTTGATTCTGTGATTTCTACTTTTGGATTTACAGAGAATCTTGTTGATGAGTGTGTTTATTTGAAGACAGTTGGGAACAATTTTATTTTTCTGGTACTCTATGTGGATGATATACTTTTGGCTAGCAGTAACATCAAACTGCTCAAAGACACCAAGAGCTTTCTGTCAAAGAATTTTGACATGAAAGACTTAGGAGAAGCATCCTATGTACTAGGCATTGAGATTAAAAGAGATAGAGCACAGAGACTACTTGGTTTGTCTCAACAGAATTATATTACCAAAGTTTTGAAGAGATTTGGTATGGAGAAGTGTGCAGCTGGAGAAGTCCCCATGTCCAAAGGAGATAAACTAACCAATAAGCAAAGTTCCAAAAGTGATGTTGTGAAAGAAAATATGGAGTCAAAGCCTTATGCTAGACTTGTAGGAAGTCTCATGTATGCACAAGTCTGCACTAGGCCAGACTTGTCTTTTGCAGTAGGGATTTTATCGAGATTTCAATCTAATCCAGGCCATGAACATTGGGTAGCTGGGAAGAAAGTGTTGAGGTACCTGCAGAAAACTAAAAGTCACATGCTAGTTTATAGGCAAGTGGAGGATTTGAAACTCGTTGGATTTTCAGATTCTGATTTCGCAGGGAACTATCCAGACTCCAAGAAGTCAACTTGTGGATATGTGTACATGCTAGCAGGAGGTGCAGTTGCTTGGAAAACCATGAAGCAAACACTAGTTTCAACCTCCACCATGCAAGCTGAATTTATTGCAGTATATGAAACTGTGTGTGAAGGACTTTGGATCAGGAATTTCTTGATGCAGACCAAAGTGTTAAGTCACATTGTGGCAGGCACACTTGTGATTTATTGTGATAATGAAGCAGCAGTTTTCTTTAGCAAGAACAGTAAAAGATCAAATAATTCTAAACACATTGATTTAAAGTATTACAGTGTTAGAGAAAGGGTTAAGCATGGTGAGATAGCTGTTTTGAGCATTGACACGAATTCACAGCTAGCAGACCCCTTCACCAAGGCATTGTCAGTAGCAGCATTCCAGAAGCATACAGCCAACATTGGAGTTTTAGCTAATCTAGATGCTTAGGTTCAGTAGAGAGTTAATCCAGTTGGAGCAATTTAAATTTCTAAGGTTTTTGAGTTCTTGTATTTTTAGTTGTGATCTTTTGACTTTATTTATCACAACTTGTTTGTAATGACAGATTTTATTATTAATAAATTTTGAGGTATTTTCAGATTTTGGTTATTGCTGCAGCTTTTATTAAATGTTCTGAAAATTATCGATTTTGTGTTTAAAGTTATACTTGCTATCAGATGGCTTAAATCATGTGAAGCATGATGATAAGGTTCAAGCAATATTTTTAAGCCATCAGTGTTCAGTGAATTTGCTTGAGTTTCTAGTTTTAGAAACATAAAGTAGGACCTAATATATGTTTACTTGTTGATACACATTAACATATATTGTATCACTTCTGGTTGAACATATGTGGATTTCAGAAGTTTGTGTTAGTGGTTTTGAAACTCTGCATTTTTGTTAAAATGTATACTGTTTCTTGCTCTACATAAGTAACTGTGATCTGACCATGTTGGAATGGATTTTCGATTTGAGTTTGTTATCTGGCGCGCACTTCAGTAAGTTAAGTAGGTTTTGATGTTCTCTGGTGCAAATCATCGAGCATGATATGTATGAGTCCAAGGGGGAGATTGTAAGATCAAATATGGACATAACACATATCATCATAAAGTAATTGATGATTAGCTTAATATCAATCCTAGTTTAACATGGATACAAACAGTAAATCAATACTAATAACTTAATGAATAGTGTATCAATTCATTAAGGATAGTAATCCATTGCTTAGTCGACAAGAAAGGCTACAAGTTGTGATACATTAGGAATCTAATAGTGAAACCTAAACCGACAAGGAATGCTTTAATGGGAAGCTTCTTGAGGTTTAAGTCTCATATATATACAGATGAATTGGTCCCTGATTACTACCACGACTATTGCATATTGTTCTGTCCATTGAGAAGCAAGTTGGTAAGTAACAGAAGACCATATTCAGTGATCGTGTTTAGCAGCTGCATAAGATGGAATCCATGACTGTTATTGCTGAAGGTAAGCCTTAATCTTATTATGATTGTTGTGCATATGTTGTGAGCATGTAACTATGGTTTTACACAATAAACTTACTTTTATTCCATTCCAGAGGTGATCAATGTTACTATGAACCAAACTGAGTCCAGTAAGTTCTTCCGGTTGAAAACATGGTGGGAGAGATTTTGAAGGATACCAACTCCAGTTCAGAAATCTCAAGGTATTAGGAAGATATTTTGGGCCAAGAGAAAGCCTCAAATTATGAATGTAGAGCAGCTTCAGTTTACACATTTTAGAGAAGGCTTCAAGATTCCAATCTGCCTCTTCTAATTCATACAAGTGTAACGATATGCCTTCAATGGCTTCTGTTCCCTGTTATAACAGATAATTCCAGGATTAAGTATGTTTCATGTTAAATTAAATGACAGCACTAACCAAGTTTGGTGATTCAATTTTTTCAAAATCTTACCGTATTCTTTGTGAATACATGAAAAATGTCGTTGCGCAGCCACAACCGACTGCGTCCACCAGGCTCTTCATTCTCTCGACGAACAATTTCACATCCCATTTCTTGTATCAAGTCATGCATAAATATCCTGCTGTATGATGAAATAGTTAAGAGAGATTTCTCAACAAGAACATCTATTGCAATACGAGAGCAAAACTCGGAACCATATACTTGTTCAATCATAGACTCATTATGAAACAGCCCGCGGAAACAAGCGATGTCCAGAAAAATTTTCTTCTCCATATAATCAAGTCCATCAAAACTTACTTTCAGTATTTCAAAAACTGTTGGGTTGGGAGTTTGTTTTAGTTTTTGAAATACAGAACTCCATGAATCTAAACTTCTTTTGTACAAGAAAGACCCCGAAATTTTAAGAGCTAAGGGAAGACCTCTAGCATACCTAACAAAACTCTTAGACTGTTCTGCATAATCTTCTTCAGGCTCATAGTTCCTAAAGGCTTTCCAACTAAAGAGCTGAAGAGCTTCATCTTCAGTTAATCCCTTCAACTCATATGGTTCTTCTATACCATGTGTGACTAGTACACGCCGGTTTCTGGTTGTAATGATGATTCTACTCCTTAAACCAAACCAGTCTTTTTCTCCCACCAAGTTTTCCAATTGCTCTGATTGATCCACATTGTCAAGAACTAGAAGAACCGCTTTATTACAAAAACATCTCTTTATCAAAGTTATTCCACTATAAACATTCCATACTTGAACATTTTCTTCCTTCAAGATTTGGGAAAGAATTTGTTTTTGTAGATCAACTAGACCATGGGTTGCGGAAACCTTTCTGACATCATCAAGAAAGATGCAAACATCAAATTGATGAGAGATTTTCTCATAAACTAGTCTAGCAAGGGTTGTCTTACCGATACCACCCATCCCCCATATCCCTATAAAGCGAACATCATTTGCTTCTTTATCTAAAAGAACATCTATTTCCTCCAACTTAGTATCCATTCCAACTAACTTCTCTGAGGAACCAAATACTGTGAGACTAGTATGCACTTTGCTCCATAGTTCTTGCACAATCTCTCTGATAAGCTGTGTTTCGTACCTACAACAAGAATATAACAAATCCCATGTTGAATATAAAGTTCTCTTGTAAGATAGAACTGAACCGCAATAATAAAGTGGCATTCTATGCTCCTAGCAAGAGTAAAACTTCACACATGTTTGCAAAATTTGGCATAGTGTGTGTAAGCACTCACTAGCATTCAAACATTAAAGTACATTATTTATGTGTCATTCGAGCTTACCTATAACTCTCTGAAGTCCATCCAGCGAGACTGGCCACTTTGGTTAAAGCATCTCTCCACCCTTCCACCTCCTTATTATCTTCCCCAAACTTCTCTTCATGTTCTTGAAACGCTTCAGCAAAGCTGCCCCTTTGATGTCTCACATGAGAGGGATCCACCTCATAAAAGATTGGCAGAATTGTTCCCCTCTCCTCCATGCATTCAAGAATCTTAGACAGTTCAAGCAAGCACCATGTGGAAGAAGCATAGTTTGGCGAAAGAACAACGATCGCAAACCTCGATTGTTCAATTGCTGTGAGGAGCTCCGGAGAGATGGCTGTGCCTCTTTCAAGTTGTGGATCGTCCCGGAAAGGCTTAATTCCTCGCCACTGTAACTTGTCGTATAAGTGGTCTGTGAAGCCCTTACGTGTGTCTTCACCTCGGAAGCTCAAAAACACGTTGTATTTCCACCGAAAAGCTGAACCCCCAGAAGCTCTAACTTGGGCTCTCAACGGCATTGGAAAGTGACTGATTGGTGATCAGAGTTCTGCTCCAAACGCACAATCACTGGAAAAGAAATGGTACGCGATCGAGAGAAAGGGGTTTCAAGTAATGGAAACAACGAAGGAGAGAGACACAGAAGGAGACGACCGAAAGAGAAGACTTTGGCTGAAAGTGAAACATCACCCAACTCATATTGTATTGGCTCGCAGTTTTATTAAGGGTTTTTGTCCATTTACACCATTTTTAGAGATTTTTTTCCCACTTACCCCATTAAGTTTTTTTAATTCCCTCTTACCCAAAACACTCTAAGGAGGTCTTCTCTAATACCCAATTAAGATTTTTTTTTTGTTTTTTAATTTTTTTTAATACCATTTTACCCTCACCCCTTTGTTACTTAGAGAGAGAGAGAGAAAATTGAAGAGAGAGAAACCATGAGAGACTTCGCCGGAGCCCGGTCACCGGCCGCCGGATTCCGGTCACCGGAATTTGCTGAAAATCTCACCGGAAAGTTTTTTTGCACCCAATAGACATCTATTGCCCCCTAATAGACGTCTATTGCCCCTAATAGATGACTATTCAACCATGTATTGGCCCCCAATAGACGATTATCAGCCATGTATTGCCCCCCAATAGATGTCTATTGTCTCCCAATAGGACTTTCAGTCGCCAGAATAGGAACTAATCTTCCTAGATTTAGACAAATAAAACTTTTATTAAAGAAAAAAATGAGAATATTACATCAATTCAAAACATCTATTACCCCCCAATAGACGCTTTAACAGACTTCTATTGCCCCAATAGAACTTTTTTTCCTTCATTTTTTCTTTCTTTCTAGGCCTTCTGCACCATTGTACGAAAAAAAAACAGATAAATTGATTTGGGCACCCAGAGAAAAGCTCTGGGCACCCATGTCGTCTTCTCCATTTTTGTTGCAGTCGAAACTGTGCCAAACCTGCCAAATTGGACTCGAATATAAGGAACCAACCATGGAGATCCGAATTCCAACAAGGCGAAGCCCTGACCGGGTTGGGTCGGCATCGTCGTCTCCAGCATAAGAGTCGCTGGTGATGATTTTGTGGTGGTGGTCCTTCTTGCGGTCCTCGTCTCCATGGCCGGCATTGAGATTGTCGAAGAGGGAGCCGGTGCAGTTGACGGTGTCGCAGGCGGTGAAGCAGCGGTGGAGGCGCTCGGAGACGATGTCCATAACCGGCGCTCGGAGATGATCTCCAAAACTGGATCCGACGAAATCTCCTGGCCTCCACGACGACCCAATCCATTCCGGCGACGTTGCGAGCCTGGTGAGACCAGCGGCAGAATTTGAAAATGACGACGGCGGTGAGAGAGAGCAGATCGGAGAGGGATGAGAGAGAGAGAGAGAGAGAGAGAGAGAGAGAGAGAGTCTGCAGATCGCAGAGGGATAGAGACAGAGGAGAGAAAATTGATGGCATAGGGATGTAATTCATTAATTAGATGGAGGGTAAAATTGTTATTTTATTTCAAATTGGGTTAGTGGGAATAAAAATCTGTTGCTGGGGTAAGTAGGATAATTTTTGCTCATTTTGGGGCTTTTGGTCAAGGACCCTTTTATTAATTAAAGAGAAAATTAGAAAAAAAAAAAACCCAAAAAATGAAGCTACTATTAAGAAAAATCTTCCTTATAGGTTTTAAGTCTATAATTAAGTTTTTTCATGTTTTTTTAGTTTGACTATTTTACCCTTCTGATTGAATAAGGAAAATATTCCTCAAATATAGCTTTTTTTTGAATTTAAATATGGCATCAGTTATAAACACAAATTAGAATTTAATACAGTCAATTTATTTTTCCTTATTTAAAAAGGATTAATTGCCTTAATTATTGTATATCTCTTCCTTTCTGATTTGATCTATATATTTGCCATTTTTAGTAGATATGTTTGTGTAGATATTCCTATTATTATCTAAATGTGAATAATCGCCTTAATTATAGTATATAACTGATGCCATATTTTAGGAGATATGTTTGTGTAGATATTCCTTATTTAAAAAGATTAACTGCCTTAATTATTGTATATCTCTTCCTTTCAAATTTGATCTATATATTTGCTATTTTTTAGTAGATATGTTTGTGTAGATATTCCTATTAGATTTCGTAGATTTCTCAACGTGATTAAACATCCTTATGTGGAGATATTCCTATTATTAGATAGCACATAAACTCTAGGTGGGAGTATTCTTTAGCCATCAAGAACTTGTAGAATCTATTGAGAAACAATAAGAGAAAAAAGAAACATGCAATCAAGAACTTGTAGAGTCTATTATACCTATTCAATAGCATAAACCCTGAAAAATCACAAAACAAATACCTCTTCGCCAGGAAGACACACACCTATTGAATAGGTAGAAAACACAATGCTCATCAACCGTGCCAATCAGATTAAAGGGATATGCAGTTGAACAAAGGTAACCCACCAACCTCTGATTGTGAGATCCATTTATATCACAATCACAATTTGAAATCAAAAACATAATCGCATGATTGTGGAGATATTGATATCGGCTTTGAATGTAGAGATTAGGCTTTTGAATGTGGAGATTACATAACCTCCAACCCAGAGGAGAGTTTTCAATTATTGGAATCTAGGGTTGAGTAATTCCGGGCAACGTCTATGGGCAACCGTTTCATGACTTCCATCAGCAGCAAGACTGGATTTTAATATTAATCCTATTTAATAGGTGAATGGAGAATTTGATAGTGGCAGCTTTAGTAATTCTTAACAACATTGGATTTTAATATTTATCCTATTTAATAGGTTTTTTTTTATTTTGAATAAACCTAATTAATTGGTTTGGGTGTATATTAAAACACTCTTGTGGATGGGTTTATTCTAAAATTGGTGTGTGAATTTGGGTGTAGAATCAAATTCCCCATTAATTAAAAGGTATTAGTTATTTGATGTAATAGGGTGCCCTGTTCTGAAAAGAACATGAAATTACTACACCCTTTGCCTTCATGTAATCTCAATCGATGACTATTTCAACTAAGAGAAAAGGTTTACTCGGTCAAAAAAGGGGGGAAGCTAGGTTTAAACGTTCTTTAGCATCTCACCGTATTTGTCCCCAAGTTTGAATCGGTAGAAGGTTGTATATTTGCATCTTTGCTTGTTTTTTCTCATAATCTTCTTAAAGCTTGTATATTTTGTAAGCTGAAACATGCATTTGCTTTGAAAGTTGATACCTTTAGAATTTAGGAGCATGTATTTGCTTAATTTCTCAACGATGTTAGCTTAGAAGTTAAGTTTACAGTTTCTTTTCTCAGTTATTCTTTAAAAAGACCAAAAAATAATAATACATTTTCTTCATTTAATTTGTAGCTTGAAAGTAGAAATCTTTACATGATTTTGTTTCTCATTTGTTAGCCAAGAAAAATGATCTGCTTGATTTCTGAATTTTTGCAGCTTGAAAACCAAAACCTTTACATTTTTTTTTTTTTGAAGAACATACATTTGCTTAATATTTCTCATGTTCCTTGTTCTTGAAGATTGAGACCTGTACATGTTTATTTTATGTGTTTTTTTTTTTTTTTTTAGTAAAGAAATGGAAGAAACTACATGCATTTTATGATCAGTTTTTGGTTTTGGTTATGGTCCTTTGGCAATGGAAGTTGAGCTAAGACAAACTTTACTGGTAGAGTGGCAAAGGGAAATGAGTATGGATTTACCTGATCTGCTTTATTTTGTTGTATTCTCTCAGTTTGCGGCTTGGTATGGAAATGTCAATTATTTAACTTCACTACAGTTCAGTTTGGGCCAGCTAGGTGTACATTTGCAATCCAGGCATTAATGTACATGCACACAGGCAAGAAGCAGCATTGTAATGAGTTTGAGGCTTGTTTCGCATAACAAGTTTTCACCTTTATTGGGTTTATAATCCCTTGCCCTTGGCTTTTAGCTGTATATTCATCTTCTCATCTGTTTGAGGCTTGTTTTGGCAATGCTGTTTAACACATAAGATAAATGTTATTTAATTTATTTTCAGCTTGATTAATTTATATGACCTTGGTCTTGGTTGCTGCATAATGCTGTTATATATATGTTTATTTGTTTAGGATACAAACATTAGAATTTACCTACACATCTAAATCTGAGTAAACTTAAACATGTACAGGAACATCTGAATGCAGTTATGGGGAAGCATGGGGATAAATTAATGGCAGAACATATCTTCCTCAAGGTTCCAAATTGTGGAAAGCCTTGGGAAATACAATTGAAACAATCATCTCGTCGTCAGCGAATATGGTTAGAGAAGGGATGGGAGGAGTTTGCCACCTTTTACAGACTAGATCAAGGCTATTTTGCAATCTTTAGCTACGATCGAAGGAGAACATTCCCATTTCCAAGTACGCATCTTTGTTTGGAATGATATTGAAATCAAATACCCTATTCGTGGAGGAGGAACATATATATTGAAATTTTTATTCTGTTTTAGTTAGTAATCTTTAGCTACGACTAACTGCTTCATTCTTAAGCTATCGTTTGGTAAGTTCTCTCAACAATCCCAGTTTGTAACTTTGTATAATGAAAGAAAGTAACAAGCTGGTCGCAATGCACTCCTTCAAGCTAGGAGGAACATGTTAGATAATCAAGTCGATAACAACCGTACCATTAGCTTTTCAATTGCAGGGTATAAGAACATCTTTTGCCACGGTACCTTTCGGTAGAGGAGGCACATTTAGACAGAAGTTGGACTGCTGAATACACTGCCTACAGAGACGGTGATGATGGAGCACGAGCAAGAATTTCAGTTACTGGTTGGAGAGCATATACTCAGGAGTCAAGACAATCATCTGCAAGAAGGTGATATATGTGTTAGAGTTGACAGAGGAACGTACCGGCAGAGTCTCGATATTCCGAGCTGAAAATTGAAGACTAACTAAGCATAAATTGTTCATGGTTCCATATCATACGCTTTTGAAGTTAGATATGAGAAAAATTTAAGTTTCATCTTAGAGAAAGATTAGCGATAGATGGGGTTCAGAAAAGTATTGCTATTAATGTAAAACAGAGTGCTGTCAGTTGGATTTGAGTGCAATTTTCATTAGCAAATGTTCCTCTTATTGCATACAAACTACATGAAGCATTCTTCTCATCCAGAAAAGAGAAAAATTTTGTGAGATCAGTTACATCAGTACATCAATCTTTGAATCATTCAACCATATACACCTTTGAAAACAAGTTTTTCTTTCTTTTGGTAAACAAAAAAGTTTTTGAATAAGTGTTCTTCTGTACAAAGACTTGCAACAAAAGTGGACCAATAAAAACGGTGTTGAAAACAATGTGATTCATATCATGTCGATTCTTTCAACATGTAATTTGCTTGATGTCTTGTAGAACTGATAGAACTTCCAGCCAAAAAAACAGTTGGTGATGTAGAATCTTTTATTCATTTTTTTGGTTTTGTAATTTGCTTGATGTCTTGTAGAACTGATAGAATTTCCCAACAAAAATCGGATGATCAGCTTATCATGCCTAAATCATTGAAGAAAGGCTCACATAGACACATAGTTGCTTTCAAAATAGTTGGGCGTGTTTAAGTATATTGGTATTGAGAGAGATTGATGAGAGAAGTATATTTCATTATAGAGAATAGGAGCCCTATATATAGGGATTACAAGTGCATAATCTAAGAGTACAAGGATTCCTTATCTAACTTGGAGTAGGAAACCTCTCCTATTACAACTATAGAACTTATCCTAGTTTGACTAGGCACACTAAGTGTCAATATCCTTCAACACTCCCCCTTGTGCCGCTCAAACTTGGTGGTGACGCTTCATCCGTTGCCTCGTTAAAAACCTTGCTCAAGTGAAAAACCCTGTGGGATAAAAATGAACTCGAGGAGGAGAAAAGAGTGCAACACGTCCTTGATCCTTCGAGACTGAGTAACTCCCCCTGATGTCGAAATCTCCCCCTGATTGCTACAATCATGGGAGTTCGGATAACCTTCTTAATCCGATACTCTTCACATGTTTCTCGAAGGTGGATTTAGGTAACGACTTAGTGAATAAGTCCGCTACATTATCCTCTGATCGGATTTGATTCACTTCAATCTTTAGAAGTGATTGTTGTTGCTGATTATAAAAGAACTTAGGCGATATATGCTTGGTGTTGTCGCCCTTGATGAAACCTAACTTCATTTGTTCAATACAAGCTGCATTATCCTCATAAATGCATGTAGGTTCATCTGTGGTAGACTTCAAACCACAACTTCCTTGAATGTGTCGAATTACAGACCTTAGCCATACACATTCACGTACAGCTTCATGTAGAGTAATAATCTCTGCATGATTTGAGGAAGTAGCAACAAGGGTCTGTTTCGTAGACCTCCAAGATATCGCAGTGCTTCCCATGGTAAAGACATAACCTGTTTGGGAGCGACCTTTGTGAGGGTCAGAGAGGTACCCTGCATCAGCAAAACCCATCAAGACATCATTGTCGTTTTGATGGAGGGAGATAGGAGGACGCCGGCCACCATGAGCGGCGGCGGCGCCGGCGGCGGCCACATGGCCGGCGGCCATTCCATGGACGGGGGCGTTTTGCCTTTTGGGGTCCGATCCCAATTTTCCGTCATTCCTTTTCTCTCTGTAGGGATAGAATAGGCCCATATCAATCGTACCTCTTAGGTATCGAAAGATGGTCTTTACACCAATCCAATGGCGGCGTGTTGGCGCAGAGCTGTGTCGAGCTAACAAGTTCACTGCGAATGAGATATCCGGTCTTGTGCATTGAGCTAAGTACAATAATGCGCCTATTGCACTCAAATAGGGCACTTCGGCCTCTAAGGGTTCTTCGTCCTCATCCCTTGGACGAAACGGATCTTTTCCGGGCTCAAGACTACGGCCGATCATGGGAGTACTCGCAGGCTTCGCTTTATCTTCATTAAAGCGCCTTAGAATTTTCTGAGTATATGCAGACTGATGGATCAAAATCCCATCACTACGGTGCTCGAGTTCTAAACCGAGACAAAACCGTGTTTTCCCAAGATCTTTCATCTCAAATTCGGATTTCAAGTATTTAGCAGTTTCCTTCAACTCATCTAGAGTTCCAATTAGGTTCATGTCATCGACATAAACTGCTACGATTGCAAATCCGGAAGTTGTTCTTTTAATGAACACGCATGGGCATATTTCATTGTTAATATATCCCTTCCCAATCAAGTAGTCACTTAGACGGTTATACCACATCCGTCCGGATTGTTTTAATCCATATAGTGAGCGTTTTAACCTTATTGAAAACGCGCTCCGTGGTTTAGAGCCACTTGATTTGGGTAATTGAAGTCCATCTGGAACCTTCATATATATCTCTGAATCTAGATCCCCATAGAGATATGCTGTAACCACATCCATAAGCTGCATGTCAAGTTTTTCGGAAACTACCAAACTGACAAGGTAGCGGAACGTTATAACGTCCATTACGGGAGAATATGTCTCCTCGTAGTCGATTCCAGGGCGTTGTGAGAAACCTTGCGCCATGAGGCGGGCTTTATATCTTACCACCTCATTTTTCTCATTACGCTTTCTAACAAAGACCCATTTATGGCCAACAGGCTTTACACTTGGGGGTGTCTGCGTTACAGGCCCAAATACCTGTCTCTTTGTTAGTGAATCCAATTCAACCCGGATCGCATCTTTCCATTTAGGCCAATCTGCTCTTCGTTGACATTCTTCAACAGAGCGAGGTTCGATATCATCATATTCTATGATTCCTTTTGCAACATGATATGCAAACGCATCATCAATTGCCATAGAATTTCTATCCATCATCTCATGTACACTAGTGTAATTTATGGAGATCTCTCTATTCTCTGGAGTTGGTTCTGACATTGGAGCGTCCCCCAATGATGTCTCTCGGACATAACCATAATCCGGAATATTCTCATGAGATGGATTATTCACATCGATGATTAATGGATTATTTTGTGCCAAACTCGCTTTCTTTCTTGGGCGAGAATCCATCGAACCTATAAGCCTCCCGCACTTCCTGGCAGGAGCCATGGGCCTAGCCACAACGTCACCATCACTGTGAGAGGGGACGTTGGCGCCATGCTCAAATCCTCTTGAGTTAGCGTCATGTCCTCTAGTTTTAGGGACATCAATCCTTGCAGGCACATTTGCAGCAGGTATGTGTGATCTCGTCACTTTAGCGATATCAGAAAACGTATCAGGCATCGATTCTGCTACGTTCTGAAGATCGAGAATTCTCCGCACTTCAGTTTCGGACTGTGCGGTTCGGGGATCAAGATGAGACAGAGTGGGGACAGACCACGACAATTCCTGTCGTTCCTGTTGAACATTTATGTTCTTATCTCCCCCTAACGACGGGAAGACTGTCTCATCGAAGTGACAATCCGCAAATCTAGCGGGAAAGAGATCGCCTGTCAAGGGTTCTATGTAGCGGATAATCGTTGGAGAATCATAACCAACGTAAACGCCTAATCGTCGTTGAGGACCCATTTTGGTGCGCTGTGGAGGCGCAATTGGCACATAAACTGCGCACCCAAATATGCGTAAGTGTGAGACATTGGGCTCATACCCAGTCACCATCTGGGACGCAGAAAAGGGTTGAGTGGCAGTAGGCCTCAGACGAATAAGCACAGCTGCATGCAATATTGCATAGCCCCAAGCAGAAATAGGGAGATTGGTGCGCATCACCAATGCTCGAGCAACCATTTGTAGTCGTTTAATGGTGGCTTCTGCGAGACCATTTTGGGTGTGAACATGAGGAACAGGATGTTCAACATCAATCCCAATGGGTATGCAATAATCATCAAAAGTCTTTGATGTAAACTCTCCAGCATTGTCTAATCTTATAGACTTAATAGGATGAGCAGGGTGGTGAGCCCTTAACTTAATGATTTGTGCTAGGAGTTTAGCAAATGCAGCGTTCCTTGTGGACAATAGCATGACATGTGACCAGCGTGTCGATGCATCAACCAACACCATAAAATATCGAAATGGTCCGCATAGTGGTTGGATAGGTCCACAAATATCACCTTGGATTCTTTGCAAGAATGGTATATTTTCTTTAGTGTCCTTTGCATAGGATGGTCTCGATCCTAACTTTGCTAAAGAGCAGGCTTTGCAGAACGAATGATGGGCTTTAGAAACAACCAATGAGGAGTTTGGTTGAGCCATGAAGTCACAATGGACTTTAGAAGTAGAAATTCGAGTCAGAGGAGCAGAGGGGGCGTCAAAGCCACCCTTGAGCCGCAGGGGGATGGCGGCGCCAGCTAGTGGTGGCCGGTCTTGAAAGGGGAAGGCGCCGTGAGGCGCACGTGCTCCTCCTTGATCCAAATTTCGAGTTTTACTTCCTTTCGTTCTGAAAAAGGGATGTCCGTGTGAAGTCTTTAATATATGGATCATCATGTCACGACCTGGGTGTCCCAAACGGTCGTGCCAAAGCCTATATGTGTCGGAATCCCATAAATCATCTCTCATGACATGGTTGGAGTCAATGACTCGAATAGTGGTTGCATACAACCCACTAGAGCGACACATAAGTTTCTCTAAGACTCGTTTATGTCCGTAGTTATTAGAGGTGATGCAAAGGAACTCTTGTCCATTCTCACAATGTGTTTCCACATGAAAACCATTGGCTCTTACATCTTTGAAGCTAATAAAGTCGAAAAAGATATCCAAGACATGAGATAAAAGAAATCGACACTTTATTAATAATAGCCAATGATTACATCAAAGTTTCTTGACCAAAATCTAATCCAACATAAAAATCAAACCGTAGACAAATCGTAGTCACTCAATCCGTTCGGTAATTTCAATTTAGTTGTGACCAGGTAAGGTAAGGCGAGATTTTGGTGGAGCGTTGCTCACTTTTAAAACCGTTCTCTCAGATCAAACCTTGCCTAGACATCACAAGTACTCTTGAGTACGCCTAGAGGGAAAAAGTGAATACAATAAGTCATTTTATTGATTTAAGGCATAATTGCCATTTACATAATTCTTGGAAAAGACTATAAATAAAAATCTGCGGCATTTTATTTTCATCGCCAGATTTAAAGTCTTTGTGAACTCGATGTCTTGATCACCATGATGCGACTACCTTCGTAGGTACATTGCAAATTCAGGTCCATTGATCAGACGTTCCATATCAGAAATAGACACCATAAAGAGGATTCTCCCTTGATTGAGGCGCATTGGCGCAATATGCATAGTCCCTAGGACTGGTGGCGTTGGAAAGTGGTGCCCATGGCCAACGTTGGCTCCATGGTGTCCAACCCTATGTCCCTCAAAATCACGCCTCCTACGGTCGTGTGATTGTCGCCTTGAGCGATTACCTTCTTGAGCATTCCGATCGTATGGATCATGACGTCGATGGCGACTTTCTCTAGTCATAAGACGATGCTCTTGATAGCTATCTTGAAGCCTATCAAATCTTCTTTGCACAAGTTCATTGCCATGTCTTTCAGTAGTGGCCATAGCTTCAATAAGCTGTTGAAAACTTGTGATCCGTCTTGCATTTACATGAGTCCGGAGTAAGTCAGAGGACCTCATAGCATAGACGGGGAAGGTATTGAGGGTTTTCTCAATCAATTGGTCTTCTGTGATTGTTTTTCCACAGAGACGCATCATTGTTCTGATGCTGAGAGCTTCCGAATAAAATTGCATGACAGTGTCAAATTCAGAGAAGCGAAGATCTTTCCATTCTGCTACTGTATTCGGAAGTATGGAGTCACGAACATTGCCATATCGTTCGCGAAGCGCATGCCAAAGCTTTATGGCGCTATCCTCATTTATGAACTCAAACTGTAGGTCACTATCCATGTGACGTTTCATGAAGGCAAGTACCTTGGAATTATCTTTCTCAGTTTGAGGGTCTGGAGCTGTTTCAATAGGACAAAGCTCTTGGATTGTATGCAATAAATCACGGGCAATAAGGTGGATCTCGACATCAGTGACCCATGTTAAGTACCTTTTGCCTGCATAATCCAATGGAACAAAATCGAGTTTGTTCATGTTTGACATCCAGAAAGATGAAACAAGAACAAGTTAGTTTCGGAGTCAATGCTTCCACGAAAACTAATATAAATAAGATTTCCGAGCTATGCTACCAAGAAATCGATTTCCAAGAATAATTGGATTAGACCGAAACAATGATGTTTGAATGGTCAAAATAGATGCTCACGAACGCTCTTAGTCCGTAGCATACGAACGCTCTTAGTTCGTTAAATCAATGCTTACGGACGCTCTTAGTCCGAAGTCTTACGAACGCTCTTAGTCCGAAGTCTTACGAACGCTCTTAGTTCGTTAATTGCGTGAATCCCCACGATTCCGCTTTTCAATGATCGAACCCACGTTATAAGAAAGGTGGGATGTAGAAGAAGGGAGGTTTTCAAGTCCCCGAGAAAAGAAGAAGAAATATAAATTTCAAATTTTTAGGAACTTCAAAACTTACTCTTTTGGATACTTACTTGTTGGTTTTGGATCACGCGTGTGTCGATGCAGGCGTGATGGAGCGAAGCAATCTGAGTAGCAGCGTGCAGCAGCAAGTTATATGTGCAGCAGGGGCTGCAGGATGAAGTTGGGCCGAGAGGTGCAGTAAGGCTGCAGGGGTGGCAGCTGCTAGACGCAAAGCTGCAGGCGCATGGGCGCGCAGGAGGTAGCAGCGGGCGCAACAGGTGATGCAGGGAGCAGTAGACGTGCGGCAGAGCTGTAGGGGGCAGCAGGCAGCGACGCAGGGGCGTGTGGCTGCAGGAGCAGCTCGCAGGACAGCAGGGGCTGCTGTGCAAGGTTGCAAGCGCACGGGCGCTCGGAGCAGCAGTGTGCGCAGGGGCGCACGCGGGGTAGCAGTAGGCGCAGGGGCGCACGCGGGGCAGGCTGCAGCGATGCTAGCACGGGCTAGGGGCTGCGGCAGTTTTGGCGATATGAAATTCTTTTCGGGTTTTTGCTTTTTGGCTTTTGTGGTTTAGGGCTCGTGCTGATAACGTGTTTAAGTATATTGGTATTGAGAGAGATTGATGAGAGAAGTATATTTCATTATAGAGAATAGGAGCCCTATATATAGGGATTACAAGTGCATAATCTAAGAGTACAAGGATTCCTTATCTAACTTGGAGTAGGAAACCTCTCCTATTACAACTATAGAACTTATCCTAGTTTGACTAGGCACACTAAGTGTCAATATCCTTCAACAGGGCGCACCGTATACAAGGGTCAAACCGTCAAAGTCGTCAAACCCACGAGACACAAGCCCAAGTCTAAATGTTTGATTTTGAAAAGTCATTTCCCATCTATTTTGGTAACTAAATAGCCATTACCTTTGAATTTACATGTATTGAAACGTTGAAATTCAGGACGTTCCAACTGAGATAACCCAATTAAAAACTAGATTCTACATAATAAGTAGGGAAGTCCAAAAGAACATATTACAAAATAGTGAAACATTATAGACAGTGTTTTTCTTAACGAATTAGATAATTTTATTTCTTATCATAGCCAAAACAGCACATACATCAGTTTTTGTCTTTACCAAAGAATTATGGGCCAAGCAAACTATCAAAATTGACAAGTACCACTCATTGAAAATAATTAAACTCATTTATTCTAAAAACGAGCCTATAAATTGAATAAAAACCTGATTAATTAGCCTAACCCTTACCCAACAATTTCAATCGCTTATAGAACTCAATTGTTGTACAATTGAAAAAACTAAGAATCAAATAAATTGAATGGCTAAGGTCCATTCTATAAGCAAAAAAAAAAAAAACTAAGAAAGAACTAAATTTTTGCTTTACCCTTGTAAGTTGTAACTAGGGCAATCCATATCACCATGACGCAAAATTTCCTTTCTAACTCTACTCTTCTTATTAAACACGAGAATAATAATCGAATGGAATGAAAATACTATACGACAGTGTTAAACACGAGAATGGTAATGAAAAAATTTCTCATTTATGAAGTTATTTTACAAGAGTTAATGTAATGGCAAAAGGCATTGAATAATTAAAAAGAAAAAAAAAAAGAAAAAGTTTTTTAATTTACACGATCATCCTTTCATGCCGTGATCCTTCTTTTTCCGACGAACTCCTATCCAACGGCACCACCGGCGGCTCCTCCTTTCTCCTACTCCCCAATCTCAAAAGCCCATACAACTTCCTGAACTCCCTCACCGTGTGAACACTCTCCCTACAAAACACCGTCCCCGGCTCACCCGACTCGTCCACCGACCGACCCGACCCGCTACTCGTCAACGCCTGCGCCACCTTCACCGTCGTCTTGTTATCCACGTCCGTCTGCAGCGCCGATATCACCGACTTCAAGGCCCGACTCGGCGAGCTCCGATTCGATATCATGATCTCTCCGATCTCCGCCGGACTTAAACTCCCGCCGCTCTGGAAAATCTCCTCCACCTGAGGAAACAGCTTGTGTTCTTTGACCCCTAAGTACGTGTTGGCCAAGCTTTTGAAAGCCGAAAAATCACAGAGCGGGAAATGGATATGGACGTCGACCCGACCCGGCCGCATGACCAACTTGTCCACGTGTTCTTTTCCGTTCATCGTGAACACCAACACTCTCTCCTCGCCGCAGCTGGAGACGATTCCGTCCATGAAGTTCAGCAATCCCGAGGGGCTCACAGCCGTTGATTTCTCCGACAAGAAACGGTCGAGATCTTCCACGACAATTAACGACTTGGGCGAGGTTTGTAAGAGGAGCATTTTCAGATCGGAATCGTCGGAGACTTTGGACATGTCGATGTCGTATACGTCGTACGACAGGAACCTGGCCATGGCGGCGATGAAACTGGTTTTCCCGGTCCCGGAAGGACCGTAGAGTAAGAAGCTTCGTTTCCAGACACGACCGAGTCTGTGGTAGTATTGCTTGGACTTTAAGAATTGTTCTAGATCAGACCGGACCTTGTTCTTGAGCTCCATGTCCATGACGACCGTGTCCAAGGTTGCCGGGTGGGTGAAGGGGACCGATCTCCACCGTTCGTTCTCGGTGGCGAGATTCATGTACAGCTTGATGTCTTTATTCCGTTGTTCAATCTCGTCGGACACGGTCAATATGTGCTGGAAGTACTGCCGGAAAACACGTCTCTTGTCTGTTTTCTTGATTCTCAAAACGTAGGACCGGATTCCGTCGACGTCTGACTTCTCGTTGGTCCAGGAAACCTTGGCGCTGAGGAAGGTGTCGTGTACGGAGTGGTTGTTGTCGTGTTGGAAGAATATGTCGTTGGATTTGGAACCGGAGAAAAGGTTGGTGAAGTCGGAGTCTTCAATGTTGGGGAGGGAGTTAAGGTAGACAGAGATTTTCCGGTAGAGCTGGTTCTCTTGGAAGTTGTGGTTGAACTGGGGGACCTTGTAGAACTGGTAAACATGAAACCTGTCGATTAAAGATTGCCATGATTTCACGACCATGTGAAGCAGGGATGTTCTGGACAAGAACCTAAGAACATAGAACAGAGGTATGAGGAAGAGGAGGAAGTAGACGACACCCATGAACCGGACCATGATGTTTAGAGAGAGAAAGTGAGAAAGTACGAGATCAGGGTTGGAGAATTGGGTTGCTGAAATTTGAGGGTGAAGATTTGGAAATATTTATATGGGGTTTTGTGGACGGCTTAAGCCGGCAAAGGAAGTAGTAATGGGTCAATGAAATGGTGCACGATACAAGAAGAGAAGGAGAGGAGAAAGAAGGAAATGTAGTTTGTTTGATCTGGCTTTGGTTTTGGTTTGGCTGTGAATTGATGACCAATGACTAAGGACCCATTTGTGTTATTATTGTTTACGAGTATAGGTCATTGAATAATGTCTAGGACTATTCACATGTGCCCAATTTTTTTTTCAATTTTTTTGACTACTGATTTTTGACAAACGGCGCTGGATTGCTTTGGGAGTTTATCTTACTCATTTTTTAATGAGTGATGGACTAATGGTCATTCCATAATAACCAGTTGATCACTATGTTTTGTTTGTATTGTCCTCTTTTTTGGCACAATGGTTAAACCTAGCCCTATAGGGTAGGACTTTGTTGGAGTACTCCGCAAGTTTCTTAGGTAAGGTTGAGTATTGCCAAGAAATTAGAGATGGGAAAGAGGAATCGGATAACAAATATGAAAATCGTTTGGATCTCCGATTTTTAAAACCGTTAAAAAGAAAAATATGTTAACGTGCTTTTCTTTTCATATAGATTGCATTCGGTAAATGTTATTCATGAATATATGTTCAGAGATTGCACGCGGATAGGCTTTAGGTCTATTCTCTAATAAAGATCTCAAAAATTTATAATCGAGAGATTGAGCCAATTAGAATCCATAACTGACCCTGCCTAACCTGCACACAGAATGGTCAGAGTTAATAAGTCACAGTGAAATATGTGATTGCAGCCTTTGGTGAATAGGTAAAGTCGGAATCTGCTTGCTATAGTTTGTGACTTTTTCATGTGGAGCTCACTGACGTTGCACATACACGGAAAGGGTAAGAAGAAAAAGAAAAGAGAGAAAATGGACGAAGCTCGTCACCAAATAGTGCTTCACATTCAAACGTGTAAAGGCCTCCTACTAGTGTTTGAAAGCTGCATGCTGATTTTGAACTAGTAAAACCAGACCCTTTCAAGGCATGCTTCTTCTTCAACACACACAAGTAGTCAATGGTTTTGCTCACCAAGTGAGACCTGGATAATCTTACGTCATGATATTCATATTCATTATTCAACATGCATAATCATAGTTTATTTGTCAAGGATTAGTGGGAGTAATAATTAATACTAATCTGCGGGGTTTATTCAATGATTAGTAGCTACTGACATAGACTAAGAGTGATTCCCTAATCAGCTGATATATGACATTCTTGGAATAAATTGTTTGTGGACAGTAATGTACTAAACTAGTTTTACGTACAAATCTGATCAGAGTCAATAAAACAACAAATTGTCAAATTGTTGATTTGGACATCTCACTTGATTTGCTGAAATTAGGAGCCACGATATTTTACGACAGATCGGTAAACATGGCATGGCTTTGGCTACAAAATATCATATAATTTGATGGCACCTAATACCAGACTCTGATTCATGTTATATATAGAACTTGAGGCTGAAATCCTCAGCTGTTATGTATCACTGGTCAATTTTAGTATCATTTGTTTGTACTCACTTGGCCTCATCTTTCTGAATTTTCTAGTGATTTGATTCTCTAGTGACATTTTGGCCCATGCTTTCTTCTTCGGCTTCCTTAACGAGACTATGCCTCGATATGATTTGGAGTATTGAAACTCCGGAAACCTAAGATCCTTTAGTGACTTGATTCTCTAGAGGCATTTTGGCCCATGCTTTCTTCTTCGGCTTCCTTAACGAGACTATGCCTCGATATGATCTGGAGTATTGAAACTCCGGAAACCTCACATCCTTTAGTGACTTGATTCTCTAGAGGCATTTTGGCCTATGCTTTCTTCTTCGGCTCTCTTGACGGGTTAGACTACAACTCAATAGTGATCTGGAGTTCTGAAAATTTGAAAATCTGAGATCCTTTAGTGATTTGATTCTCTAATGACATTTTGGTCTACGCTCTCTTCTTCGGCTTCCTTAACAAGCCCAGACTGCGACATGATAGTGTTGTAGAGTATTAAAACTATAAAAACCTGAGACATTGCAAGCGGTGTCTAATTTAACGGCTCAACTCCTGCAGTGCAAATGTGGTCCTGAATTTTAGTAAAAGCATGTGGGGAAGGACTGAGCGCAAGGCTTGCGACTTTAAAAGGGTTGGTAATGATAAGCCTCGCTTTATTGCGTGGCTTTGACTCCCAGCAGAAAACCAAAAACCAAAACCCAGTGCACTGCCAGCTATGTCATAGATAGAAGATGGTCGTAATCATTTGGTAGCTAAAACCAACTTGGCTGACCATGTGAGACATACTCATTACAACCATACGCATCACTAACAAACAATTGGCTTCAACGTAAGCACTTGATGAACATCTTACTTATAATTGATCACACTACAATTAGGCAGACATAAAATTTGGCTATCAACATCATCAACAAAATGATAGTAGAAACTAGTTGGTAAATAGAAGGAAGGGTCAACTATCTAGTAAGAATAAAGAGACAGAGATTTGATGAAATGATAACCACTATAAATAACGTTACAAGACGTCTGTAATAGCAAATGGTTAATTTCCAAACATCTAACTTTAAACAATACAAAAGAGTATGATATTCATCATTGCATGATGTTGCTTTTAGCTTGCTAAATCAAAATCTGATCTAAGGCATTCAAGAATATGGAACCCCGTGAGCACTTAGAAGATTTATACAAAACCTAATAGAGGATTGAAGAGGTTACTACTGCCACAGTCTGACAATGTTGAATGGAACATGTCGGCTGTATGGGACTTGTGGCTTGGGGTGAGGAGCCAGGACTTTACGGGTCCTGGGGATCGGTTTGAATATTCAATATTTGGGAAACCACAAGCTTAGAGAGCTCATTAATTGCAGCTTGAACTGGAATCTCACCGGACTCCCTGTTCCTTGACAACCGTGGTGATGATGATGGTGAGTTCAATCCCGTATAATAGTCATTTGCAGCAACCTTTGTATGCCTGGAAGTTGCAAGAACATTCTCCAAGTCCTTCTGTGTTAATGGCCTTGGTGCCTGGAAAAAGAAGCATAGACCAATACTTTTAGTAAAATTCAAAAGAATCAAACCCTACAGTCCTATTTTATTATCCTACAGTTCTAAAATAAATATCCCCACTTCTGCAAGATTATTTGAATTTTATATAGCAGGATTTGTTAACAGTTAAATGGTTGAAAAGGAAACTCACTGAAGCTTTTTTCCCCCTCTTTTCTTCATCTAGCAAGTCTCTGATAGGGAAATAGGCTGCTTTCTTGCAGAGCTCAAGTAGATCTGAACCAGAGTAACCCTCAGCCAAGGCAGCTAAACGGTCATAATCAATGTTCTTTTCAACTCTCTCACCCTTCAAGACTACCTTCAGTATCTCAGCTCTATCCCTTTGATTGGGCATCCCAATCTCAAAGGCCTGAGGAAGACGCCGAAGTATTGCTTCATCAAGCTCTGATGGACGATTAGTAGCAGCAAGAACCATAACCCGAGCATGCTCTAGATGAAATACATAAAACTATCAAACCAAATGCCTTTCAAGGTAACTTGGGCTACATGTTCAAATTAGTAAACCGAGAAACTGAGTGAAAAAAGAAAAAGAAACTTACGATCTGTAGTAAACCCATCCCACAAAGCCATGAACTCAGTTTTCATGTTTGTTAACGCTTCATGCTCTGTAGTACGGCGCTGTCCCAAGAAACTATCAACCTCGTCGATAAATATGATAGCAGGCTGGAGTTTATGAGCCAAGCTAAACACAGCAGAAACTGCAGAAGCATATTTAAACATGCTAAGCATAGTAGACAAAAGGGGACTAAGAAAAAAACAAATACCTTGTACACAAGTATAAACTGATATAGTACGGAGGGATACAAAGTTTTTACACTAATGTAACATACCCTCTCTATCTATATATAAGTTTATTATCCTCAGATCAAAATTATAACCAAAAGCAATTTTGTTGACACCATGTTCAGAAACTCCTACCAATTAGTAAATAACCTATTCTGTTTTGCTTCCTACTAGGCTTGAGAAAAGTTTGCAAGGTATGAAGCTTACGAGATTCACCACAAGCAACTAAGTACAATGCTATACTGAATTAGAGAAAAAGTTTAAGAGATATCAAGAAACACCCTCTAATCCAAAAGGGCGAGTTTAACATGATCAACACTTACCAAGTTTTTGTGCATCACCAAACCATTTGCTCATCAGGTTTGATATCCTAACATTAATAAAAACAGCTCCAGACTCCTTTGCAATAGCTTTAGCAAGCATAGTCTTCCCAGTACCCGGTGGTCCGTACAACAAGACTCCCTTTTGTGGACCAAGGAGTTTCCCATGGTTAAAGAGGTCCGGCCTCTTCAATGGAAGAATCACCAGTTCAAACAAGGCTTCCTTTATAGCCTCCAGTCCTCCAATGGAGTTAAACTCCACATCAATGTGGTCAGGGTTTATAACATCGCACGCTATGACATCCTGATAATTATCACTATATAAGCATCAGTCTTTCTAACCAAATGCGGCAATTAAACGATCCTAGAAAGTGAAGCAGCCTAATCCAAAGTAACTTAACACCACAGTTCCATTCCAATTGAGTTAAATTCCACAGAAATTTGGCCAGGGTAATCATAACACAGCATGCAATTACATCACGATAATGATTACTATGCAAGCATTGTTCATACTTAAACTAAGCTCAAAACGCCATAACCCCATAATCAAACTCTTACATTCAAAAAACAATTTTCTAACAACAAAAACAAAACGCTAAGATATCAAAGTTCAATACTTTTTCACATTACCTATTCCAATCCCAAATATAACACAACCCTATAATCCCACTTCTATACAATCAATTTTCGAATGAACGCATTTAAAATTAGGGTCTCTTTTTGTACCTCATAAGGATTGGTGTGAATGAGAGGACGGCCGAGGCGCTTAGCGATTTCCTTCTTGTGCTCCATGGCCTTCTTGGAGGCTTCGCGGTTCGGGTCGAGGTGTCGGAGCCCCACGAACAGAACCAGGCAGCTCATGGCGGCGCTCGCGGCGTAGAGAATGAGCTCCTGCAGGAACTTGGTTTCCCTCTGCGACGCCATAGAGAACAAAAATCGAAGAAGGGTTTATCACTGAACCCTGTGAGAATTGATAATAGCAAACCCTAAGAGAGAGGAAGACGAAGAGGAAGGGGAAGAGAGATAAGAGCTTTTGAGGGAGGAGGAGAAAGGTTTTTGCTTGATGAGTAAGGGGAGAATTGTTGTTGTAATTACTATCCTCTCCTTTTGGCGGTGGTAATTTTTTTTTTTTTTTTGTGTGATGAGGAAGAAATAACAAATCCTTGGTAATAAAGAGTTTTGACTCTTGGTATTACTTTTTGGTTAATAAAGGTAAAGTTTAGAGTTGGATATTTTGGTTTGCATGAGTTTGGATTGAATGTCGAGTAAGACATCATGAGTTGACTTATTCTAGATAATTGTTACGAAAAGTCGATCAAATCAGAGATTGTTTATTTGTATGATTGTAGCATGTTCAACACGAAAATAAACTGATATTAAAATCATTTGTTTGTAGATAGTTGGTTATTTTGTAATAATTTTATGTACTTAAGAGAAAAGCAGAGAGAGAACAGTAGCAAAGTCAAAGATGGAAAAACTGATGAGAAATGAGTCAGATGGCCCCTAAATAAGGCAAAAAAAAATAAACTCAAAATCATCACATCCTAGGCGGAGAAAAAACAGGCAGAGGCGAGAGTAGGTGTAAAATTTTCTCTAATTTTTATCTTAGTCCCGCTCTAAACAGTAAGTACTAAACGTCAATCGAAATGAACTGAAAAATCAGCTACGCGCTTTATATTATAGTAGAATTTTTAAAAACAAATAAATCTGATAATATCAGGAAGGTGCGTAACATATATGGCGAGATGAAGGGACAAAAACATTATCAAATGAAAGCTTTATTTATTTATTTTAGGAAAACTCTTGAAGAAATTTGGTTTAATAGCTGCATATATGGTTTGTTAAGGAATTTGGGCATTAAAAAAGCCACATGGAGAGGTTGTTTCAATTGCGTGTGCCCGTTTGGTTTTATTCGGGAAGTTTCTAGTTATCTTACGTTTAGGAAGTTTCATTGCTCATAGGTACTTTTATCTCGGCCCAATTGGCCCAAGTTTGATGTTTGGGACAGAGATCTATCTTTGCAGCATCTTGATATTGGGCTTTTCATTCTTTTTTTTCTTCTCCTTTGGCAAAATTAGCGGAAACATTACCCTATTTTTATACAATGTCCAAAAATTAGCCATAGCTTTAAAGTAAACTAAAGCATAGATTAGTGGCCAACTAACAACGGGCGTCAAGCTTCGAATATGAAATGAAAGAGATCACCATTATAACTGTGAATGAGTCCATCTTTTAGTGATTAAAGAGATGTGACAACGAAAGAAAGAATAACACATAGATTTACTTAGTTCTTTAAAACATAGATTAATAGCTAACCAATAGTTGGCTTCAAGCTTCAAATAAGGAATGAAAGAAATCAGTGACTATGAAAGAGTCAGTTTTGGTAAATAGATGTGACAGAGGGAAAAGGGAGAATATATAGATTTACATGGTTCTTTATACAAAAAGTCTTACTAAGATTTGTTTGATATATGTCTAGATATAGACGTACACCATATACATAAGTTGATGTTTTTGTTTCCTTTCATATTAAAATCAACCTGTTACAGTTCTTCCAAGCATTGTTATCATTTATCAATAACATTTTTGAGTTGTCAAGCAATTATATTCCCTTGTGAGTGGAGCAGATCACAGTCCTCAAACTTACTAATTTTCTATCTGGATTCAATGCAAGCAAAGGTAGATAAACGGTCCAAATCCGTAGATCAAAGAAAATGGTCCAACTCCAACCCCACTAAAATTATTTAGAACGTTAATTTATTTATTGAAATTTGATACAAAAATAAAACGTGATGATACAGCTAACAAATTCCAATACACTTTTCTGATTCAACATATTTTTAAATTTTAAGCATCAATGTAACGACATTATCATGATAACACAGTTGACAAATTACAAATTATTTTCGTAATTCAACATATTTCAAATTTCAAACACCACTGCAACACATGACCATGACTTTACATTACATGATCCAACCCCATACTTTACAATACAACATATTTTCAACTTACTAATTTTCTATCCGGATTCAATGCAAGCAAAGCTAGTTAAATCGTCCAAAGCCGTGGATCAAAGAAAATGATCCAACCCCACTCTTTTCAATTAGTAATTAAAAGATGATGCTCATCGCGAATTAGTTAAAGATGAGTCAGGATATTAATAAAATTAGTGATTTGAACATAATGCTCATCGCCAATTAGTTATATATAATTCAGGATATCAGATTTAACATATTTTTAAATTTTAAACACCAATACAATACATGATGTTATCATGACTCTACATTATGTCATCATCCTTGATACAAAGACTTGGAAGATGCATATATATAGCCTCTTTAGGAAGGTAAATGGATATAAAGTTCAATGAAATGAAATATTTCATCATATTCTAAGCTCACTTCTCGTTTATCCTCTAACAAATAGAAGATAAGGCAATATCAACTCGCACAATATATTTGCACGCGTGCACGCAGTTACGCGCCACAACTAGTGTATATCCCTGCCAAACCAGGTTAGTCAAATGATATCTCACCATCTGATTCGATTACTTCCAAATCAAATGCATCCAAGTCATTATTCCATAATCCACATAGCTGTTGGGGTGGTTGACCATATAAAAGCCACACGCATTTCTGGGTGCACGTTTCTTCTGGCATGTTGAAGCCACACGCATAAGGTTTACACACTTTTTTCTCAAGGAATGAACGAAGGAATCTGCATGTAGTTCCTACTCTCACATCCATCATTACCCACCTTCCATTTCTTTATCTCTGACTCTTCTACTTTAGTAGGCTTAGAATTCTTATAGCCTTAGATGTCTAAGTCATTCTGAAACGTGTCTCAAAAAATCTATTACTATTCTTTCTGTTAATGGGGGTTGGAAAATTTGGTTAATGTACTACACGGACTGTTTTTGTACTACAAACTTTGTAGTACATGCAGAGTGGTTTAATGTGAGTCTCCCATTTTGCCTTTCCTGGGATTCTCCAATGTAAATTTCCCTCCTTTATTGATTTCCTTCTATAAATTCTCGACCTTTATGAGAGTTTTGGGTATGTGGGAGTGAGCTAAAACTGAGACAGCAATTGTTTCTGGATTTCTGGGCTCACATTTTTTGGCTTTTGGCTCACCTTTTTATGTAGCTTTTGGTGTATTAAATTCAAGGTGTCTGTATTGGGTTTTCTGTGTGTTCTTCAAAGTTTTGATCTTTCTGGTGAGGAGGTCAACGCAGGAGAGAGAAGCATTTCTGGGTTACCTTCCTTCCAGTTGTTAAAGGAGGAATTTTGAATGCAAATTTGAAGGCTTTGAGGGGTTTCGGATTTCCCCATTTCCCATTTTTGGATTTCTGAAATTGATGTGTTTGATTCTCAGAAGAAAAAGAAGACAACTTTGAGGTGAGTGCAATCATGGGTTTATGTGTGCTTGCGTCTCTTTCATATCTTTATCACAATAATGCATATCGGCTTGTCTTTTCTGTATGGCAAATTGTATAAATTTATGCGTTTCTCATTTTTACTGATAGTTTTGGATTAGGGAGAAGAGGTGGTGGTGTTGTTTTGACCAAACCGAATGGGGAACACACGCAAGGATGAAACCATGGAGATTGAGAATTTCGAGAGAGAAAATGTGGA
This sequence comes from Rosa rugosa, assembly GCF_958449725.1. NCBI lineage: Eukaryota > Viridiplantae > Streptophyta > Magnoliopsida > Rosales > Rosaceae > Rosa > Rosa rugosa. The sequence goes on from NC_084825.1 coordinate 53,824,974, forward strand.
GCAAAATGGAGTTGTTGACCCTTTGGAGATGAACAGAATCCCTCCATGGAAGAAACAGATCACAACTCGGGGACTTGTGGCGAGTGTGGTCATTGGGATCATGTACAGTGTTATAGTGCAGAAGCTGAACCTCACAACTGGTTTGATTCCCAATCTCAATGTGTCAGCTGCTCTTCTGGCCTTTGTGTTTGTGAAGACTTGGACTACGCTGCTATCGAAGGCTGGAATTGTGTCGACTCCTTTCACAAGGCAAGAGAATACCGTGATTCAGACTTGTGCTGTTGCTTGTTATAGCATTGCTGTTGGAGGTGAGAAAAGCTTGAAACTTTGTTGTAAATTTTGCTGTGGAAGGTTTTGGTTTTTTCATAGTATTTTGTATCTGAAATATGTGACATTGCAGGAGGGTTTGGGTCTTACCTGTTGGGTTTGAACAGGAAGACTTATGAGCTAGCTGGAGTTGATACTGAAGGGAACACTCCAGGGAGCACCAAGGAGCCTCAACTTGGTTGGATGACTGGTTTTCTCTTTGTTACTAGTTTTGTTGGTCTTTTGGCTTTGGTTCCTCTCAGAAAGGTATGTTCTGAAGTTCTTTCATACCATTCAGAGGTTATTCGGGCCATTTTCTTTATCAACTGCTAACTCATTCAGAAATAGATTATTGGTTTGCATGTTTGATTAGTACGAATTTATTGATCCTTGCTTAAGTTTAGGAGATTGCTTGTTCATTGCATTTTGGGTGGTTTTGCAGATTATGATAATAGACTATAAACTAGCTTACCCGAGTGGAACTGCTACTGCTGTTCTTATTAATGGGTTCCATACTCCAAAAGGAGACAAAATGGCCAAGTATGCATCTGTTTTCATGGATTATTAAGCTGATATTCAAAATAAAATAGAATTAGAGTTTTGAAAGAACTAAAACATGTTGAGGTTCTTCTTGCAGGAAGCAGGTTCATGGGTTTATGAAGTACTTTTCATTTAGTTTTTTGTGGGCTGGCTTTCAGTGGTTTTATGCCGGCGGGGAGCAATGTGGGTTTGTTCAGTTTCCAACATTTGGATTGAAAGCTTGGAAGAATTCGTGCGTGATCTATGTCCTGTCTTTCCCCTTATGTGTACTATGATAGATTCTTTTCAAACCACTAATTAGACAAATTGAATTTTGCAGATTCTACTTTGATTTCAGTATGACATATATTGGAGCAGGAATGATCTGTTCCCATCTTGTGAACTTATCTCTGCTTCTTGGGGCCGTGCTCTCTTGGGGAATAATGTGGCCCATATTAAGGGGCCTTAAAGGAGAATGGTTTCCTGCAACTTTATCAGAAAGTAGTATGAAGAGTGTAAACGGTTACAAGGTATAACAATCAAATCAAATTCCTTACTGATTTTGTCATTGGGATTTTTTATTTCATGTACTCAGCAAGTGAGTTGTGCGGATATTTTTGTTGCTGCAGGTTTTTATTTCCATTTCCCTGATACTAGGAGATGGGCTGTACAATTTTCTCAAGATACTGTACTTTACCGGCTCAAGTATGCACACCAAACTGAACAGGAAGGACCTCACAAAAGGTAAATGACTGACACCGTATGATATCTCCATATAGTTTGTCAAGAAGCTTGTGAATGGAGTAACTTCACTAACTTGCCTATCTCTGTCATACAGATGATATTTCAATTGACCCGAATCAGCCTCTTGATGATCGCCGACGAAATGAGGTCTTCATAAGAGATAAGATTCCTATTTGGGTAGCATGTGTAGGGTACACACTGTTCTCCATCATCTCCATCGTTGTTATCCCTCTCATGTTTCCTCAGCTGAAATGGTATTATGTAGTCGTTGCCTACATTCTTGCACCATCTCTAAGCTTCTGCAATGCCTACGGTGCGGGTTTAACAGACATGAACATGGCCTACAACTATGGGAAAGTAGCTCTTTTCGTGCTAGCTGCTGTGACTGGGAAAAATGATGGTGTTGTTGCAGGACTTGTTGGCTGTGGTTTGATCAAGTCCATAGTTTCTATCTCTTCTGACCTGATGCATGATTTGAAGACGGGCCATCTAACTCTCACATCTCCTCGATCAATGATTGTTAGTCAGGCTATTGGGACAGCTATTGGCTGTGTGGTAGCTCCTCTGACATTCTTTCTCTTCTACAAGGCTTTTGATGTTGGGAACCCAAATGGTCAATACAAAGCCCCTTACGCCATCATTTACCGAAACATGGCAATTCTCGGTGTGGAAGGCTTCTCTGCACTTCCCCAACATTGCTTGCAGATATGCTATGGTTTTTTCGGCTTTGCTGTAGCAGCCAATTTGCTGAGAGATCTCGCTCCTAAGAAAATCGGCAAATATGTCCCCCTTCCAATGGCTATGGCTGTTCCTTTCCTGGTTGGAGCTTACTTTGCAATTGACATGTGCGTAGGGAGTTTGATCGTGTTTGTGTGGCACAAATTGAAACATAATAAGGCCAGTTTGATGGTTCCTGCAGTTGCTTCTGGTTTGATCTGTGGAGATGGATTGTGGATTCTCCCTTCATCGATTCTTGCATTGGCCAAGGTTCGCCCTCCTATCTGTATGAACTTCTTCGCAACTTAATATGGAACAGAGAGAGAGAGAGAGAGAGAGAGAGAGAGAGCTAGTTATGTAGTTCTGTACTAGTAGAGTTGCAGTAGGTGAAATCCAAGTTGCAGTTTCAAAATAGTATAGGAAACCTCCCTTGTTTATGTTTTCAGTCGAATCATAATAACTCAGCTTAGTAGATGACAGATAACAGGATTTGTATCCTGTATCAGTTCAAGCGGTTATTGGTCATGATGCACATAAGCTAAGTTGTATCAAATTCAGATCAATGAAATATATGATTTGAGCACCAGAATGAGCATAGAGACTTCTGCATTATGTTGTTTTCCTCTACCTTTTGATTGTTAAGTTACAATCTGTGATGTAAATACATCTCACACAACACAAAATTGATTTTACTTCTATTTCAGCTCGATTTTTTCACGTCGTGGATGAGATCAAGGTGCCTGGTTTAAGAAGCCAACATCAGATCAGATACTGTCATACTAAAAAGATGAAGATAGCTCCCTTAGAATAGCAGTGGTCCTATAGCTCCCATAGCTGCTGTAAGAACATGAACTGGTCCGATGAAGCCGTAAATCAACCAAATATTCTTCTGCTTATGTTGGGTTAGGCAGCTTTGGTTCTACTTCAACATGGGTGATGTGAAGTTGGCAGGTAGTCGGATTTCTACATTTACATTCCATTGTAATACATGGTTAGATTCCAAAGACGATACCAGTGGGGACTTCAGCAGAAGAGGCACGATAATAGTGCTGCTAAATGTCTTGCTTGATTGATTTTGTTAAAGTGCATGGTGCAATTATTATGGCTTCATCCGCAGGCCCGCAGCCATGAAACACGAGTTTTCCTTTGCAGTGTCAGAGTATATCTCTACAGAGATAATCTTGAAATTGCGATTACGAAATTTTTTATCAAATTGCACTATAGAGGATAACAAAAGTTGAAAAAATGGAAGTAGATTGAGAAAATTGCTAGCATTTCGAAAGCAACTGCTTGGTGCAAGCAATCAACTCAATTGATGGGGACTGTTCTTTGCTAGGCTTTGGTATTGAAAAGGTCAGATTGTTGCTATCTCAACATCCTAATTGTAAGGTTTTACATGTAAGTGGGAGAGCAAGTCTGGCTCATTCCCATCATTTTCAGTTCTTGTATATTCCAAATTTTATTCGGGATGTTTTCTTAAGCGATATTTCTTATTAATTATTAATGTAATTTACTTTAAAAAATATATATATACAAAATATTTCGAGAATTTTCAAATCAATTGCAATTCAGACTTTCCATCCGGCGGCACATCGGCGATCAGGAAAATTATAGATACTTAAAAACTTGTGGACGTTGATGTAAAAAATGTTGACGTACGTTTCAGAATTTTGTTGCCATTGGGAAATCCAATTCGAACTTTGTCACACCAATAAGACATATATACCCTCTAAGGATTAAACCTTTTGATTTATGCAGACCAATAATAATCAGTTAATTACCTGAAATTGAAGGGCAAATTGACAAATGTCAAGAACTTGTACTCTTGTAAACATATATATATATATATATATATATATATATATATATATATATAGTCCACTAATGAGCATCAGCTGACTTCCCCAGACTGAGTTACAACAAAGACAGAGAAACCACATTTCCAATCTCACAAAGCCTCTTTTCTCTTTCTCTTGGTAAGCCAAAGTCTTCATCTTTTTGTTGGGTCTTAATTCAGAATCTCTCTTTTTTGATCCCTTTGAATTCCTTATCTCATGTTAATTTGATATTTTGTGGTTAAACCTTTGTGGGTTTTGATTATTATGTTTCAATTTTGATTTTTTTGATTGGTGGTAGCTATGTTTGTGGGTTTTACTAATAAAGTTCAAGGCTTTGGTGCATGAAATTTATGGGTTTTTGATGTATGGTGTTTTTGTGTTTGGTTGCAGTAATGGCTTCAGATCCGAAGGTTCACGTGTTTGAAGAGGTGGCCAAGCACAACCAGACCAAAGATTGCTGGCTTGTTATTTCTGGGAAGGTTAGATCTTTCTGGAATTAGTTCTAATAGATTTAGTTTCTGGTTGATTGACTAGTCCTTTCAATTTAGAAATCGGCTTCTGTTTTCTGAAATGCATGTCCCTTTTTCTTCGTAGAATTGTTAAGAAGGAACCAAGTAATTGTAATTTTGCTAGTCTGTGACTGTTTTTGAAGGTTGTATCTGTCTCACCGTAGAGTAGTTACATTTAGTTTGATTTGATTAGTCCTCTCAGAGATGAGAGATATGGAAGGACCCTCAATACAGAAATCGGCTATTTTTGTTTCTGAAATGCATGCCACAAACAATTGTAAAGAATCAACCAAGTAGTTGTAATTGTGCTAAGCTATGTTTTACTGGTCTTTTCTATCTCAACTTAGAAGTAACGACTTTTTAGCTGATGATTTGGTGGAGTTGGATCTTAGACATTGAACTTGCCGACTTTGATTAATAGGAAGAGGTTGGTCATTTAAAAGTAACTACTTTTTCAGCTGATGCATTAAATTTTGATTAATTGGAAGTGGTTTTTTCAACAAAGGATTAATTGGAAGTGGTTGGTTCTTTTGTCTTATTCATCTCAACCATATTTATACTAAGCTTTGATTAATAGGAAGGGGTTGGTTCTTTACTTTGAAATATAAATATGGTTTTTTTTTTTTTTTATAACAAAAGTAAAATTACAAGCTAGAACCTCTAGTACAACCCGACTCAATTTGGTCAAAAAGGACTGCATAATATAAATATGGTTATCTGTGGTGCTTAAGAGTTTGAATTGTTGATTTTAGGTGTACGATGTAACCCCTTTCATGGATGATCATCCCGGAGGAGATGAAGTTCTGCTATCTGCAACAGGTAAAGTATTCTGTTACCTATATGCTTTTCAGCAACCTTCAAGCCTGGATAGCTTATGATATTAATGTTGCTTGGTGTAGGGAAAGACGCAACAAATGATTTTGAAGATGTTGGTCATAGTGATGCTGCCAGAGATATGATGGACAAGTACTACATTGGAGAGATTGATCCGTCAACTGTCCCATTAAAACGGACTTACATTCCGCCACCGCAAACTCAATACAATCCGGATAAGACATCCGAGTTTGTGATCAAGATTTTACAGTTCCTGGTGCCCCTGTTAATCTTGGGTTTAGCCTTTGCTGTCCGTCACTTTACCAAGAAAGAGTAGTCATGCTATTTTATTTTCATTTCCCCATTGTAAGGGTTCTTTTGTCCTCAGTTGAGCAGTTGAAATGGCAATTGCTTGTTTCTGGTATGTTGTTGGTTCACATTGTTGTTTATGCGAGTCATTTGCCTTCTAGTGTCAATTTGATTAAGGTCACTGTAGAATGGTTAATCTTAATGGATGATCACGAACTTATAATGAGCATATTTACTTTATCTATTCCTGGACATCTTTATGTACCTTCAGTTTGCTTCACTTCAGTTATGCAGTGAATTTTGATACTTTTGTAAATCTACATAGTTTTAGTAAAAGAAAAGGCATATTAATATGGGAAATGTGCAGAGAATTGGGTGTCAAAGCCTGTGGTTGTCCCTCAGCGGAGAATGGCATGGTCCCTCAGTGGAGAGTGGCATGATTCACTTTAGTCCTGGCAGAGTTTTCTAGCCTTTGCTTTTCACACTTTCAGATGTGGATGCACTTTGTGTGATCCTAGTAAAATCTGTTACTATGCACACAGTAGCAACCTCAGCCTCTCAAGGAGTTAGAGACCAACCAATTGCTCAACGTGTCTTGTGAGTTTGAGACTTTGAGCTCATGGGCAAAAGAAAAAGATAATAATTTGGGAACACATGAGATGCTTGATGTATTCCTCATCCGGTATTGTAGTAATAGTACATTAGTGGTAAAAAACCAATACAGGCATTTTATCTGCAACCTGTAATGTCTAGGAAACTCAAGTATAAAAGTACGAGGATTACAATACAGATAAATCTAAATAATTAATCTTTTTGAATGTTTGCCCACCTCCACTGCAAGTATGCTCGTAGTCAGAAGATGCAAAATTGAGTAGCACAACTCTGACTCGATTAAGCTTGTGGGTGCTTGCGTAAAAGAAAAGGAAAGAAGAAGAGAAGAGAGGAGTTCAAAGTACAGATTGAACCCAATTTCAAAAAGGAACCCTAACAAAGAAGTATAAACTTAGCTAAGGGATGGTGTAGAGATGGATGTCTCTATCTTGTCATGAAGGTTTACCACCAAGTCATGTGCATCATCCAGAAGCTTCCATATATCAAGTTGCCCAGACATGCTATTGCACTCCCTAATGATCTCATCCATGCTGCTATACTTCTCTATTATCAACTTCCTTTTCTGCAATACTGAAGCTGCGATTGCATAAAGTAATAAATCTTCCGTTGGTGGGGCTCGTTGCCTGATTCTGCTCCATGCAGATTTTCCAATCCCAGCCCTAACGGCCGCTTGATCTGCCCACATTACCTCCCACAGGCATATTGTCTGGTCAAATGTCAACTCCCTCCTAAATAGCACAACCACCATCCTATAAACAAAGAAGCAATCCTCAGCCTGAAGCTTCTCCAAGTGCCTGTAAAGATGGGAGTCCTTGCATCTGATAATCTTAGAAACAATATGCAACTGCCTTCGGATCCCTAGCTCGTCGAGCCTAAAATTATGTCGAGCTTTCTTCATGAAACCCACAAAACACCAGAAAGCCTCATGATCCTCGGTCATTACAGCAGCTATAGGAGAAAGTAGATCACTCATACCCTGGCAGTAACCAATTTCTGGGTCATACAGTGCATATGCTTCAAGAATAGCAACCAGTCGAGCAGCATGGAAAACTCTACAAGGCTCCAGGTGATCGTAATCCTTCAACCCAACAGCCTCAGCAGACCGTCGTGCCCTATCCTCTGATACTTCAGCTTGAGTTGGGGAGTAAGGGATCCAATCTGCATTAGTTCGTACTGCATCAAGGCGTATGATCCGCTTCCATGTGCTAAAATCCTCACTGATTAGCGTTGATTGGACTTCTGTCCTCAAGGGAGATACATCATCCTTGGTAGTCATGTCAGAATCATTCTTTTCCTTTTCTTCACATGAGGGGCAAGCCTGAATCACCTCAGATTCTACAGAAGAGTCTGAGTCAGATGAGTCAGAGTTAAGTGCTTTGGAATCAGCATTTGTGTTTCGTCTTGAAGTATCATCTCCATCCAACAATATAGTGGAAGGGTCATCTGAGTATTCAGAATCTGCGATTCTGTCTTCACTAGAAAGGGACTCCCTGGCACTAACCACATCCTCAGAGCAAGGAGAATCTGTCTCAGGACAACTGTCCCCGTTCAACTTAGAGCTCCCATTGATGCACTTTATGACCCGACGGCACTGTCTGCGCAGTTTCTCATATTCCTTTCTGCAACCAGATACCACAAAGTTAGAAGAGTGGAGTAGAAGCAAAAAATTGCATGAACTGGCAAAAATGTGCATTCAATTTGTGCAATATAGTGATACGGAAGAAACTCTTAAATGAATTTGGGACTAGTACCTTTTCTGAGATCTTACTATATCCCTTTCTTCTTTCGAACTGTTTAAATCATAGCTGTTGACAGAAAGATAACCAATGAGCATGAGTATGGTTTTGCAACCTTCCCAAATACAACATAGCTATATAATTTGTAACATGACACAGCAGCAGAGGAAGCATAATGATGGCCATATAATAATTGTAATATTAGACATGCAATCACCGAAAACATGCAATTTTGGCCAAATTCTACGAGCAAACTTTGAACACAGACCCATCATACAACAACAAGCAGACGTGAACATGAGCTTAGAAGTATAAATCTATCAATCGATATGTGGGATTAGGATCATTGAGCCTCTTAGGAGCAAAAATGAAAAATCTAGTCCTCTCATAAGCATGGTAGAGCAAAGCACCTGACGGGGAAGTTAAGATATCAAACAACAAGGTCTACCTCAAAGATGCAAGCTAGTAGTATGTAGTAATACTGTAAGTTAAAATGACATAATAGATGTTGAGATGCTTACACTCCAAGGAGAAATGGCCAAACCTCCGCCCTAATACTTGGATCAACACCCTACAATAAACAATTGAAGATGAATGTCAACCACTGTACTGTCATAATTCTGTGAGCAACAAGCATATAGGAAGACTGTGATGGTAACTCACCCCACTACGGACTTTTTTCACCAATTTGACTCCACCGTCGCGAAGTCTTCCATCTGGTGTGAAAAAATGTCTCCATTGCTGAAGTGAAAGGGCGTGCTTTCTTTTCCGGCGAGACCATGGTGACTTAAGACGAACCCTGAAAACAAAATGCCACAATCAATACAGCAAATAATGAATAAGCCATCGCCCATAAAAACTAAAAACTAAAAACGCGCAGCCAACAATCACACAACAAAAAGTTACTTCAAAACACAATGTGTCATTCATGAAAACCGTAGGCAAAGCATTTTACAGGTGCAAAACTATATGAGACCAACAAACAGATCCCACACAACAATCAACTTATCAGTGTAAACCTATTTTTTCTTCAAACACAGAACCCACACAGCAGGATCATAAAACCGATCATAAGGTTGCAGATTAACTCTAATTGACAAATTAAACCACTGCATTGTCTCTATTTGGCAGCAGAAACAACACCAACTCATCACATTTATCTTTTCACCACACAAAGATCCAAACTTGGTTAGACATCCAACTAAAACAGCTGAGTGACAATAAAGCAGTGACAACCCAAGAGATCGATGGACTCGAAAACCCAAAAACTCCAGTAAAAAACCCGAAATTGACACTAAAAATACGAACTTGAACTGACCCAAGATCGGGAGATCTGATGCAAATTTGAAACAAAAGTTTAAAGGGAGTTTAAAAAAAAGAGAGAGATAAAAGAAAGACTCACCGATCGGAGGAGGAAGAACAATGAGCTGGTGAGGAAGAGGTTACTACTAACAGAACCGAACGCAACTGAACCCACGAATAGGACGACGACGACGACGAAGATGAAGAAGAAGGAGATGAAGAATTCGAAGGCAACGAAGTCTGACTTCGTCTTAGAGCTCTCATAATCAGAATAAAAATTTGTTCTTTTTTCACAGATCAATAAAATTTGGGATTTTTCTCTGCTTCTTCTTCTTCTTCTAGGGTTTTCTGAAAGCTTTGAATTTTTTTTTTTTTTTTTTTTACCTAGAGGCAGTGCAGAACAAGGCCATGACGACAGCCAGCCCGGCCAAGACCGTCACGCCGACGGCCACGTGCGACGGCGCCGCCGACCATAACCCACCACCTCCGCCGGACCTGAAGACGTCTCCGGCGCCGGAGGGGAACATGGAGGTGAGACAATGACCGGAATGCCCTTCTGATCTGAAGCAGCGCCTTCTTCTTGTTTTGAGGTGGGTGTTTGGTTTTTTACCCACCCAGAACCCAATTTTGGTGTGATGGGATGAATATGGGGATCAATATAGAGAGAGAAAAAGCCAAGAGCTTTGGTTTGGGTTTTTTTGCTTTGTTTTACTATGCAACAAGTCTCTTTCTTTGTCTCTCTCTTTGAGTCTAGAAGAGAGAGAGACTAGTCTTATACTCTAGAGTCTAGCAAGAGTAGACCCATATTTTATTTATATAAACGAAGAGAAGAGAAGAGAAGATAAGAGAAGAAGAGAGAGAGAGAGAGCAAAGGGTTAGGGGAAAGAGTGTGAGGAGAAAAAATCTAATCTACCACATCCCTCATTTTCTTGTATACTCTGCAACTAATATCTCATACCCATTATAGGTCAAGCATTTTCCTATTTTTATTTGTTTCCATCATTCTAATTATAATACAAATCCCCTTGCCCCATTTGATTTGATTATTGTGCATTGTGACTAATCCACCCCAATCATGTCAGGTATTCAATTAGTCAATTGCAATGAGAGATTCAGGGCAATGATGGGAAAGAAGAATAATCTAATGTGCATGGTACTGAGGAATCGTTATAAATTGAAACTGATTTAAAACGTTATTATAAGATAAATATTTACGATCCGATTCGTTTAATGGTGTTTCTGTTTAGAGAAATATTGAATCTCGATTCTCATATTCAAGTACGGTAAGAATTTGGTGATTTGTAAATGTGAAGCATATACACTGGACCTTTGTATATAAGTTTTTGACCATGCTATGATCTAAATTAGTTGGTAAGTTCGCCAAACGCATTTGTTTTCTCTCATTGAGTGCTTGCTTCTAATCTCCTCCTTCATTATTATACTAGTACCCCTGCTTCAAGTTACCTAGAGGAACTAACCTATTGTTACTAATACAGCTAAAAGAAATAATTAACTAACCAACACACTGCGGACCTAACAATGTTTAGCCACCATTCATTGCATTTTGCAATCTCAGAATCACCTTTTGCTCAAGCTCTCTTCTTTTTATGAAAAAGGGTCGAGCCAGTCAAAACAAAGTGGATTTAGTCATGATTAATTTGCTTAAATTAACCATAGAGAAAATGGTGGTGCACTTTACTTACAAACCATGTTATACACATGGTACGTATATATATTGATCGAGTCGATCCCACTATATCTACTAATAGTCTGCAGTTTGAGAAAAAAAATTTAACAGAAACCACCACTGCAATCACAACAATAACGAGATATGTATATATCAATTTTCTTCCAATTCGTGTGAAAGAGAAAGGTTTTATAGTAAGTTAGAGAAAAAATCGGTGTTTGCACCACTAACAGTAATGACGGTATTTTGTGAAATTTGACGAATTGTTCACTAAACCTTTCACAATGAAGAAAAGAAAGGGTCTATGAGTCTATCAACTTGTTTAGGGTCAACAAAATTGGGCGCAGTGTTATTGGACGTAGTAAACAAATGGAAAGAAAATTTCAATGAGGCCAAACACCAACCCCTATGATGTTGATTAAGGACTGTTTAAGCATCACAGACCTATTCATAATTGGCATGATTTTACCTTTTTTATTTTAATGGTACCTTAAACATCACATTCAATTGGGATATTTATAAAGTTTTTTCGTTCTTATTTTAGGTATAAATTTCTTGTTGAACAGAACTGTAGTGGAATTTATCATAACACTAAACAGTAGTCAAAGCAAGTTTATATGCAAAATTGTTATTGCATTCATTGTTAACCAAAAGTGGAGAGAGCCTAGAGACAGAAAGCAAATCAAGCACTAATTGACCGGATAAATTCTTTTATGTTCTTTCAGAAAAGAGAAAGCAAAGAATGAGCAGAAAAGGAAAGAAAATGCATAATGGAGAATACTTTTATCGAGCATAGCAATGAAAAAAAAGAAAAGAAGAGAAGGAATACAATCTTCTTTCTTCTCATGTATTCGATCCTATAAAAGTAACAAGCATCTCCTTAACGAGCCATTTTTCAAAAAATATATGACTCTTATTGTATAACATACACCTAATTGCTCGATCTATCGTCAAATTTGATGAAAAAATTGACATAAAACAATAAAACATGCTCAGAACATGGTAGAAGTTTTCGAGTAGTTACATCATAAGACATGCAAAATGATGAATGGCGAGCTTTAATCATACAATGGCCATGAATAAATCCAAGGTATGTTGCATGCCCTACACACTTTAAATTCTCTTCTTTTATCACCAACCAGAACTATTACAATCATGAAAGAGATTCTAGATCATCATATATAAGATTTCAGACCCAGATCGACTCCATGCATATATGGGGGTTGGGGACAGTGACTACACAACTAGAACAGGCCTCTGGGCAGACTGTCTCAATAACTCGTCCTATTCAAACCTGCATGCTGATATGAGAATGCAGCAGTTCCCATCAATCTGTAACTTTTTCAAAAAGCCACCATCCTTAAAAAGTAGCTGTTTTAGGCCTTCTAAGCAATTTTATTAAGGTATTGATGGAGATGTATCCATAATGGTTACACCATCATTAGTTGTTCTCCCCACTGATGTCAAGATCATTATGAATTTAGTTGGTAATCGATATTACTTGGTTCCAATTAAAGTTAAAACCCTCTTCTCCGAAGGTTATTCAGTACTATTTTCGACCAAGCAAAGTTTACTTTTGGAAATTGATGAACTTTCAATGCATTATTGTTGATATGATCCCACTGCATATACATTTGAACTTGGGGTTCATCTGGACGATGAATGAAGATGATGTGTTTTGTAGATCTAGATCGCAGCATCGAAAATAAAGACCGTAGTCCTTGGTTTAGAGTTTAGCTAGACACCATTAATTCTCAACCATGCGTGAAAATGTGGTTCGCTGGCTAGCTATTATACCATGAACGTGAGCAGAAGATCTACCACGTTCTTAGAAAAATAAACTTATCTTCTTCTAGGGCCAAACATCCATTGCAAGAAAGAGAGGAGCAAGAAGATATTTTTGAGGACTTGAATGCAAGTTCAGAAACCAAAGTGAGCTTTCTTTATACGGAAAAGAGAAAGAAACAAAAGGGTACACCCACCTTACTCTTACGCCTCTCAGATGAACACTATACAATGTACTCAACTAAACTAAACTTGTTAGAGCCAAGTGGATGGTGCTTCTTTCCAGTCATGTGCTCAAGTCAGGCATTGGTTTTCTATACATGTGCTTAGAGAAATGGACAGTATCATTCAAGGAGAATTAAGGTAGTCGAATCAAGAATCCCTTATTCTTATAGGTAACTGAAATCCAGTAGTAAGCATTGTATGATTGAAGAATGCCAGAACCAAATGATGAAAAACATGAATTGCATACATCTCATAGATGCTGAGAATCTCAAAACTTAATTCAAGATAAAAACATCAAAACACATTCACATTTCCCAGCCTTCAACGCAAGTTCAGAAACCAAAGAAGACATAAAGCTATAAAGATGACAGTAATTGAACCTGTATAGAATGGTTCATGAAGCAAAGCAAGTGAACCTTAACCTGTGTGTGCACGGAAACAAATAAAAAAGAAAGAGGACATCTTCGCACATTTGTCCCTAAAAGCAAGAAACTTGGAAGAAACACAGGGCAAGCTACAAAGTTCTAATTGCAAGACTATGGAAACCAAAAGTGAATGAATGATGGATAGCTTCACTACTGCAGAAGACCAAGAAATCCACCCAAAGCAGGAATTTTAAGTGTTTGCTTTCCAAATTAACATGAATATATAATTGCGAGGGAGAGAAAAGCAGGGCATGTTAAGTGTTTGCCTTCCAAAATTACATGAACATATAATTGAAAGGGAGAGATAAAGGGAGATAGATGAGAACAAGGTTCTATTCATGACTGAATAATGGAACACACCATTTTATTTTAGTTCTTATTGCAACACCAGGAGGACCAAAAAGGGTCACCACTTCTTACTGTTACAGTAGCTAAGAAAAGCCAGCAGTGAATCACAGTGATTTCTGCTGCAAAGCACACATTACATGATCAACATTGTACAAATATATCAGATGCAATAACTCACAAGCCTATAGATAATTTTCCTTTCTACAGCTTTGAAGCAGCCTCCTTGTCTAAGAACCAAGTCAATTCATCTTCAGGTGCAACCAATTGAACAGGCAAAGTAGCAGAGTTCTCACTATTTCCAAGAGCCGTCTGCACAGCACCAGATTTACCAGCCCCATTGACAACCATTGCAATATATGCAGACGAGTTGATCACTGGAAATGTAAAAGTAATTCTCTCTGGCGGTGGTTTTGGTGAATCCTTAATAAAGGTGACCCATTTCTCCTTCTCATTGACAAGAGGATGACCGGGGAATAGAGAAGCAACATGCCCATCTGGACCCATTCCCAAAAGCATAAGATCAAACTTTGGAAACCCAGTAGCTTTTGAAGTGGCTAGCACACCATTGGTAACCAAATGTTTGAGACAAGTCTCATAATCATCTGCTGCACCCTCAGCTGAAAGTGCATCATTAATGGCATAAACATTGCCCGCGGGAATCGGTACCTAAAACAATACCAACATTCAGCAAGCCTATAGTTGAATTCAGCAAGCACATGTTAAAACATATATACCACATGCAGACTTGAAATTTTACACAACAGCACTTATAACTATCATTACACAAGTACATAAGCATAACCAACTTAACCAAAACGCTTTCGCCCAAGTCCAGAAGTGAATGCCCTTAAAGGGATAAACCACCAACTAATTACAGTTTCGATTGTGTGACACAATCGCTAACACGGCATCATCATCTTCTACTAAAACTCACTTACAATAACATCTCCCAAACATCCCACAATGCCTATTAGGTAAAGTAAGCTATTCTTTACCCGAAACACTGCATTGCTCTCTCGACTCTAATTTTCAGATTATTGGCCGAAAGTTTCAAACTTTCATATGTTTCTCTCATTGCTAAACACACCGCAGAAGCAATATTTACCTAATCACACAGATCAATTTCTACAATTCACAAGCATAAACCAATCTGCCAAAAATTTCATCATTCTAGAGACCCCAAAAAACAGAGTCTTGACTTAAATTTCAGAACAAAAGCACAGAACTTTAACGCATATATATACACCTTAGAGAGGAACCCATCAAGAGCAAGCTTGTAGTTACTGTCCTCATGATCCTTGGGCACCACTCTCTCATCAACCCATAACACATGCCACTTGCCCCATTCCACAGAATCCAAATACGGCGCTTCACACAATTTCCTGCAAAATCCAAAACCCTAAAAATCACAAAACGACGACGTTTAACTCTACATATAGGGTCACATTTCTTTCTTTCTTTTCTTACCTGAGCGCCTTGATGAGGGAGCCACCGGACAAAACGACGGTGAAGGCGCCTCTCTCTTTGGAGAACTTATCCGATAGGTCGGCGGTGTACTTCGCAAGCTGCACCGCCAGCTGCTCCTCCGAGTCAAACACCTCCACCTTCTTCTTGTTCTGACCCGCCATCCCAGCCGTTGACGACGCCGACGGCGATGATGATCCCAATGCGGAAATCGGGGTCTTGAGATTCGCGCGGAGGGGTTTGATCGAGCGCGGTCGGAGTCTCGGCGACGCGAAGAGAGGGATCACCGGCGCGTGAGATGTACGCGTTGGGGGGAGGAAATAACGGAGAGACGATGAGAGTGAGAGAGTGGAGGCCATGCGCTTATATTCGCGGTTCGGAAAATGACCGACCGGACCCGAATTTCAAAGCGGTGACGGGTAGTTAAGTGACTCTAACTGAACTGAACTGCGCGGCAAATCCAAAGAAACGCGCGGTTGGGCTCGCTAATGGGCCGAAGAGGCGTATTTTATGGTTCGCTCTGTGCTCAACGCATGGCTCCGAAGAAGTTTGTTACATAGTTCTGTCAGTAAAATCTTAAACAATATGTTTACTTAACAAGTTCGCAAGCATGGCTCCGAAGAAGTTTGTTATATAGTTCCGTCAGTAAAATCGTAAACAACATGTTTACTTAACAAGTTCGCAAGCACACTCAAAGAATTAGAATGAGAGTAGGTGTTGGTGTCAAAAGTGGATAAGAAAAAGGGCGTGTGATGAGAATCCATAGTCCTTTGATTAAAGTATACCATTCTTGCAATGGCACCTATGTTTTCCAATTGGATGGTACTTTAGTGGTCACATTAGCTTTAGTGCCTTTAGTGCATCATGACAATTAGTAAGAAACACCAATAGAATATAGGGTAAAATCCTCAAATGGTACCCAAACAATTACGAAATGCACTTTTTGGTACCTACAAATTTTTAGAGAATCTAGTAGTACCTGTAGTATCTCTCCGTTAACCCTTTTAGTACTTCCGTCAATTATTCCGTTAAAGTAGGGATAAAATTGTAAAAACCCTATTTTTTTTACAATTTTTTTATAAAACTAAATTAAACTTGGTTTAAAAAAAAAAAAAAAAGAGCTAGAATTGAATTTAATTAGTGAATATCTACATTTACCATTTACTTACTACTTCCATTGGTTAATCCTATTAATTGTTTGAGAAAAAATTATCTCATTAGTTGACCAAATGAATATATATTAATTTTTATAAAAAATAACTAAACACAAACAAAATACTTAAATTAATTACCCCAAGTAACCCGAGAATAGGGAAGAACGGATTGGGTATTATTTTTATTTTTTATGTGTCAAATTACTTTTTAATTATAGACCTTCAATATATTATAATACTATAATTCTATATATGAATGAAAATACTATTTTACCCTTGTTATTTTACTCACATGAGTCTCACATGGCCGCCACGTAGGCATTTTTAACGGAATAATGGACGGAGGTACCATAGAGGCTAACGGAGGAATAGTGTAGGTACCACTAGACTCTCTAAAAATTTATAGGTACTAAAAAGTGCATTTGGTGATAATTCGGGTACCATTTGAGGATTTTATCCTAGAATATATCCACATTAGAAATCACATGCAATTTTATTCCGATTTGGTAGTCTGGTCAGTCACTAAAACGAATTGTCAATTGGGCTTCCGATTTCTTCCAATATAACCAAAAAACAAAAACACGAACGCGGGCCAAATTGGGGATACTCATGTTTGGGCTAGCTATGGGCCTCACACTATATAATAAAAAAAAAAAAGCCCATCTTCCATTCGGATAAGCGAAACCCTAATCCGTCACAGTATATAAACAACAAACTCCGAAACCCCAGAGAGTCTTTAGCCGCAGAGAGAGAGAGAGAGAGGGAGAGACACAGAGCTAGAGAAGATGCAGATCTTTGTGAAAACCCTAACCGGGAAGACCATCACCCTTGAGGTCGAGTCCAGCGACACCATCGACAACGTCAAGGCCAAGATCCAGGACAAGGAAGGTGAGCCATCGGCCGTAATCTCACTCTCTGAACTTTGAAATTACTTGCTCGCCGGAGATGTGCTGTAATTCTAGGGCTTAGTTGACTCTTTTGGTTTGTTTAGGTATCCCGCCGGACCAGCAGAGGCTCATTTTCGCCGGAAAGCAGCTCGAGGATGGCCGTACTCTTGCCGATTACAACATTCAGAAAGGTTAGTCTTTGGCGTTGTGCTTTGAATTTGTTCATGGAGTATTGGATTTGATATTGAATTGTTTAGTTTCGTGATTGTTGAACTGTAAATTGGATTAGGTTAGGGTGAGAATCGAATGCAAATGATTTGAGCTCTTTATGAAATCCATGATTTAACCAAGGATTTGAATTGAGAACAGTCTAGAAACTCTAAATTCGGAGTGTGAAGGAAGATTGTTTGTTGTAATCAGTTGCTTAGTGATGATGCTATGTAGTGTTGTTGGTTTATTGAATTGGTGTTTTTCTTTGTCGCAGAATCAACTCTGCATTTGGTTCTGAGGCTCCGTGGTGGTATTATTGAGCCTTCTCTCATGGCATTGGCTAGGAAGTACAACCAAGAGAAGATGATCTGCCGCAAGTGAGTTTCCATTTTTCGATAAAAGTTCTAACTTGTTCCCATATTGTATGGCTATTCACAATGGTGCTCAAATTCCTGGAAAGAAACTTTGATTGTGCTTTTTTAATGTGTTTGAGATCAAAGACTGCCTTTGAATGGTTATACTTGTGACTTTCCTTTTGGAACTGAAAATGTGATTATTTCTGTTGATTTATAGTTTCAAGATTTTTTCAATGGTACACTTGTATGTTTGGACCCTTTGAATCTTGACTTAAAATGCTATCCTTGATTCACATTGCATCATCATGTAATGCACTCTGGGTTACTCACAAGTCTCTGTGTATGAACAGGTGCTACGCACGCCTTCACCCCCGTGCTGTCAACTGCAGGAAGAAGAAGTGTGGACACAGCAACCAGGTATATCCTATATAGATTGTTGCCTTGTTTGATCTTTTTACCTCCTCAGTATCTTTATTTATTTATTTTTTGGTGCCGTTCATCTCTTAATTTGGTCATATTTCTGTTTGAATGCAGCTGAGGCCAAAGAAGAAGATCAAGTAGACATTGAATTGCTTCGGTGGAATGCAGCTTATGGAAGAACTGGATACATTATGTTTGCTGTT
Organism: Rosa rugosa; assembly: GCF_958449725.1. NCBI lineage: Eukaryota > Viridiplantae > Streptophyta > Magnoliopsida > Rosales > Rosaceae > Rosa > Rosa rugosa. The sequence goes on from NC_084825.1 coordinate 53,843,543, forward strand.
AGAATCTTTAGTAACATCAATATGTTTGAACTTAAATCCTTTTGGATTACTAGTTTCTTATGTTTGCTTTATCTTGACGACATCTGAACCTTATTTTGTGTAATGGCAAACTTTCAATTTTGACATGGCCTATGTTTCTTTAGTTTTTGTTTGGTTTTGTGGTGTTTTAGCAATGATCTCTAGCTCTTAAACCTAGAGGAAAGTGCCATTGAACTGGATACCAATTTCTTCTGTGAACAGAATGTTCAATTGATAGATCTAGAGAAGCCGGAATATCATTACATCAACACTTCTACTAATTGAGATCCTATAGAACAAATGAAATTCTCAAACCACTATGTATGAAAGTATGATTGTAAGCGTCTTTCTCGTGTTTGCCAACAAATGGCAGAAGCGCTTCCCGTTTGTTTCCGAAATTCACCTGCTCAGCAGCTCAGGGTATTCAGTGATGAGTACCATTAGAAACAGCAAAGTTATTCACCTTGTTTGGAAAATGTTTTGGATCATCTTTTGGGGTGATTCGCGTGCTGCATATTCTAACTGAAGCAGCTCCTGTGAACTGAGGCGCCAACCTAGAGCACCCAAATTTTCTTCTACTTGTTTCACCGTCTTGACTCCTGGTATGGGTATGGTTCCCTTTGAAATGCACCAATTTATGGCAACCTACAAACCGATAAATCAACCCGGTGTTAGGCTTCTTAGTTATGCAACGTCTATCTGTGAAACATGTTGGCAATGGGGATAAGATGTGGAATTACTTGTGGTATAGTTTTGTTCCGTTTCTGCGTAATTTCTTTAAGTGATTTCAACAAAGGCTCCAGTCCTGGAAGAATTTGCTTGAACAGGAAACCCCTGCAGAATTAAAGCTACCCTGTAAACAAACTAAGCTAACAATGTAGCAAATTTACGGAACTGACAGAAGGGTAGATGGAGAAACCATGTACCTAGGGCCGCTTGGAAGATTTGAGGGTGTATATTTCCCGGTAAGCATTCCAAGTCCTAAAGGACTATAAGCAATCAGGCGAATACCCAGAGAGTCGCATATATTCTTGATCTCCAACTGATCTTCTCCAACGCTTAACAAAGAAAATTGCACCTAGAATCGTTCTAATATCATCAACAGTTTCAGTGCACAGCAATGTGCAATAGGATTTGCACTAGCTAGTATACCTGAGCTGAGCACAAGGGGACTCCTCTGGCTTTGAGGTACTCATAAATCTTTAGGAGCTGCTTAGGTCCATAGTTGCTGACCCCAACAGCTTGAACTAAACCCTGAATGGTACTCATCTCTATCAGCAAAACCAATCTCTAGTTATTATAAAAGATTGGTTTATAATGAAGCCACAAGGCTTACCTTATCATACATTGCAACTAAACCATCCCAAAGAGCTCGTTCCTGCAAAGGAGCATAATTTGCAGTCGACCAATGTAACTGTCCTATTCCGATTTGTTCAATCTGCATCCGATCTAGCGAGGCACTGCACAATGCACACTTGTTTTTCGTATTTTGTTTCGTATAGAACACAATCAAATCACAATGAGAAGAGTATGTACTTGCAAGCATTCACAAATTGGCCTGGTGTTAGGCGCCAAGGGTATGCTGCAAACTTGGTAGCAATCACAATGTCCTTCCGCTTTTGCCCTGATCACGAATCAAATCTATGAGACATTTTATGATACACCATCTATACGTTAGATCAAAAACAATAGCAGACCTTGAAATTCTCTTATGAACTTTCCAAGCAGCTTTTCACTCTTGCCATTCAACCTTCCGGTTCCATAAGAATCTGCCGTGTCAAAAAGGTTGATGCCATTATCGACGGCAAGATTGAAAACCTGTTGAAGCTCACTGTCCATTGATTCCTGGTAACCCCAGAGAAGCTGGTTGCCCCAAGCCCAAGTTCCAAACCCCATTGGAGACACACTGAGAGGGCCCACCTTGAGCTTTTGCCATGGCCAGAAGGGAGGTAGCTTGAGGGGCTTGAAGGGTAGAGAAGGAAGGGAAGTGTCACTTGAACAGGTGAAATAGGATGTAGCTTTTAAGGTTAAGCAAGCCATCAGATTTGTGGTATTTGATGCTTGCAAGAGTTGGAAAGTTTGGGAAGGAGTGTGTCTAATGATTATGTATGTGGCTATGTGGTCAGAAATAGGATGGAGTGAGAAAGATAACAAAGAAAAAAAAAGCGAAAAAAAATAAAAAAATTAACAATCAGATTTTGACAGCTGTGGGATTTGAACCCACGCCCTTTCGGACCAGAGCCTAAATCTGGCGCCTTAGACCACTCGGCCAAACTGTCTTGATATTATGTTAACAGAAACTGAAGGTACATCAACTACTAATTTGTTTTTACCAGAATATTTAGGTTTTGCCTGAATATGATAATAGTTTTTCACAGATATGTAAAGCTGTAAATTTCAAATGCCAGATTTGTGATTACTGATCATTTTGAGTACATGGAAATTGTGATGATCATTCTGGTTTGAAGTGTGAACTATCTATGTAGAAGGGAAGGTGGCAAGGCTTGTATATATCTATACTATTATTAAGAGAAGAGGCTTTGTTAGCCAAAATCAAAATTTTTGACCGAAATGACCCTAAAACATTAAAATACTTTGAGAATTAATTAAATCACAAGGGCCATTATGACAATTGCAAATTATATTTTTATTAATAAAAATAAACAAAATAAATCCCACAAATTCCACTTTTCTCTCCCTCTATCCTCTCTATGCAATAACTGTTTTCATCCATTATTTTTTTTCTTTTTTTTTTGAAAAGAAAAATACTTACACATGCAGAGCATGTGTAGAGAAATGCTAGTATATAGTTATTATATGTTGGATATGCTGGCGAAGATTATCTGTGATATTAGTTTTTGAAGAATTGAAGTTATATATTCTCTTGATTTATCAGAAGCTGCTTCTACTTCTTCATTTTCAAAGAGAATAAGAATATGAATTGGCATGGCTTGTGTGGAAGTTCATAAGATGAAAGAATTCCACTGCTTTTCTATTCATGCATGCAATGGTTGCAAACTTGCAATTAATACACTCTACAAATTACATGCTTGATGTCATGGATCACAATCTCACAAACACAATTACATACATACACTCATTTAAGGACAAACAAGCAATTAAGCACATCCTTGCTACGATCATTCTTCTGCGTTATCTGGACTCGAAGTAGTCTGTCTCAAATTGTTCTTCCTTCTTTGTGGCGAAATCAGTAGAAACTGCATGTCAAGTCTACCTTAGATTAGGATGCTTAATATAGTGAAGCCATACATGATCCATATATACATATAACATACTCATGCTTGGTTTGAAGGACTCAACACATGAGTAAAAATCTTCAAACCAAATATCCATATCCAAGAGCTCCAACCTTTTAGTTAATCCAAATATCCATATCCAAGAGCTCCAACCTTTTAGTTAATCCAGAAATTTAACCATTGTGAAGTAGCACTGCTGCTACGTGGAGGATCAAAGAGACCGCCTGAATCAAATCTGTGCCAATCTTCAGGTGACACTATAGCTCCTACTTGACACATGTTCATAAGCTGCTCATGACCTTCATTCCCAACATCATCACTTGCAAAGTTCTTGTGGGACTGTAAGTGACTTGGCTTTTCTTCTGTAGTCTCACAATCTCCGTCTTTGTTACTTGAGCCTTCCAAATCTTTACCATCCATGTTCTCTTCATGAACTTTTGTTTTTCCCATGAGATCATTTAGCTTCTCCAACTGTTTGAAATCAAAGCAAACTAGATGTTAAAACTATATCCATTTTTAATGCTACAAATGTTGAAGAAGGGTTGTTACCTGTATAAGCAAGGATTGCTTTTCCTCCTTCAAAGACTCAAACTTAGATGCTAACAAGTCATACTCATTTCTGAGTGTTCTAAAGTCTTGCTCGATTTGCTTCGACTTCCATCTAGCTCTTCTGTTCTGAAACCATATAGCAACCTGGCGCGGCTGCAGCCCCAACTCTCTTGCCACCTGCACTTTCCTCCTTGGCTCAAGCTTCGAATCTGCTTCAAATATCGACTCCAACAACTTGATCTGCTCATCACTAAACCTCCTACTATTCTGGCTCTTGTTATTCTTCTTCCTTTTCGCAGTAGAATGCGTCTGTAGGCTTTCTACTTCCCTCTCCATTATTAAGGTGAATGTGCTTTGGAATCTTGGCAATGATGTTAGCTTGTAGAATATATAGTTAGGAATTGAAACAAAGTAACGCGGTTGCTTTCTTGTAATTGGAACTATTGATTGATGGAGCGTCTTAACCAATGGTGTTAGCAAACGTAAGCCACGTAATGATCTCTACATTTCATGCCTTGTGGACCTCTCTTTCTTATCTTCTTTCTTTCCTATTTCTTCACTAGAATTCAACAAAGTGTTGCTTTCATTGAGTTCCCATCTTTAGAAATACTCTACAGGCAATGACATACATGCAAGCTCACCTTTTTGGTGTTTGAGAAGCTATATGTATACGTATACACGACACTACAGTGTCTGGAAAGAAGAAACTTGCACTAGATTGCTAAAATATAATTAGGTGTCCATAACAGGGTGGCGATTTGGTTTTGTGCTTTTTGACAATGGGAGAAACACCCAGCTAGCAATTCATGCTTCCTTGAGGGCATGCATGCAATACTGATGTTGTAAGGTGTTCATATGGACATTAAAAAATCAAAAGCTTAATTTCTGTATATACGGTGAAAACTTTGCTATGCGCCGGAGGATGTGATGTTCTTGGTTTTTCAGTTATTATTCCTAATCGGTGAAAATTTAGAATATCACATGCTATAAAATATGATAGAATTTATAGGGCTTGTATAGTTTGTCATCTTATGAGGACTTGACGGTCACATTTTTGGCATGGAATTGTAGTTAAGGTTGGAACACTTCATCACTCACTTACGAGGATAGATATTCATTGAACTTGTGGGCGCCTAATAGAGCCAAAGGAGAGGTCGAGTTGTTGAGTTAAATCAAGGGAGGAGACAAGAAAAGCTAGCTAGCAAGCTTTGCGTTGAAAGCCAATGATACCAGTGGGGCATTTGTACAAAGTGGCTTCGTTCTCTGCTTTTGCCATGAGTGTCCTTCTCAATCGATAAGTTTATGTGTCAATTTTTAGGTCCAGTCCATTTTCTGGGTTGTGTTTATTCACTGTTATCGTCTCATTTACTTAGCTGGTGCAGTGTTGTCTCGAATCTCTACAAGACGTGCTTAATCGCTCATCATATATACATGAATGTTTGCATTGAAAGAATGAGAGATCGAAGCTGGAATTGAAGGGTTTGAGCCACACTTGCACGCCACGGTAGCCCTTATCGTTAACAAATCTGTCAAGAAAGAAAGTGCAGTACCATTTTCCATCAGGTTCCCAAAAGCACTTTATATATGTAGTTTCAAACTGAAATGACATTGAAAGTGATTTCCAGACTTTTTATGTGGCAATTAGTCGAACCAACGTTTTCGGCTTGCAAAACAAGATGGGAAAAGTGCAAATCGGCAATGACTAATTCGTCCGATACATGTGCTTTGCGGACATCTCACATCTAAAATGTAAGACAAGTTAACGAAATTTAAATTAAAGAAAACTTAACGGTCGATCACTATTATAATACGACAAACATTACACCGTCTCGCTTAGTGAAAGATGTTACATAATATCTCATATCTCAAAACTCACACTTTGTTATTGTATTCGAACAAGATATTCATGCGTTATTTTATAATTCGACATTGTATATTTTAATTATGCTCCACAATAGTCTTGTCGCAGTATTTAATATGTTGGGACGAAATCAAAATCATTGTCCAAGTCCAGGGTACTAGGCTTTATTTCGTGTGATGATAGGATAAGCATCCACTTCTCACCAAACTGTTTGGTGAAAACGACTCCATGGTTTGTCTTAAACGTCCATGATTATGATTTAGGAGCAAGCATTTCTTTTCGTTAGGGGTAAGTGTGGAGTCTGGATAGGATAATCGATAACCTTGCTGCTGTTTAAACTTGTCAAATTCATCATCAATCATTGTTCTTTTGGTCTAGGCAGTTTAGGTGATTTGGGAGGACACGTTTCGCCAAAGTATTAGGGCCTGGTGGTCCGTATTTGCCTAAAGACAACTACCTAGCTACAAGGCAAATTGAAAAGTGGAAGTTGTTTTTGTAGGGTTAACTCATGATTAGAGTGGAAAATGATTATCATGATCATTATTTGGGTCAACTTAGCATTCATGATCTGAGCCAGTTTGTTTCGGACCCAACACAATCCAATTTGTGGTAATTTTTGCCTTAGTCTTGTTCTAGCCCATCTATCAATGATTCATGACCTACGTTTGGGCCTTCTATAGAAATGCCAAATTGTGTTCAAAGCAACAGACTCTAAGGTAGCCTCTATCCAAACAAGCAAACAAAGACAATCCCATGGAACTCAATGCGTGACCCTCAATCCAGTTTTATAACTTGCCTCAGGTTTGGGTGGAAGGGGATTCAAAATTACTCATAAACTGTATTCTTCAGAATGGCTCTGTTCCTTGGAGACTCAAATCTTTAGTGGCTGATATTAAGGCTCTTGCTACTGGTATTAAGTTCATCAGATTTTGATATGTTTTCCGGGAGGCCAATTTTGCCGTTGACAAATTAGCTATCTTTGATCTTCAGGATAAAGATTCTGCTATTTGACATCATTGCATTCCCATGTCTATGTCCAAGCGTTCTATTTGAATCAGCTGGGAGGGGAAGTTCCTAGAGATTTTGTGTTATAGTTCATTTTTTCTGTTTTCTTCTTATCATCATAAAATAAAAAAATGTGAGACCCTCACCTCTTCAACACACTTACTCTAGATATTAAAAAAAGTTGTATAATTGTGTCAAAGTTTGTGTAAAATCTAATCAGAACTCAATTGTCAATTGCTTTAGTTGTATTTTCTCTATAGTAATGTTAATGAGATTATGAGACCTCAAATTCGATTTTTTCCGAATTCCGACCACCCTAGAGGTAAGGTAATTGATCCGGTGGGTAAACTCATAATTACGATTTTTACTCGATAAAACTTTGTTTTGACATAAACACATACGCGCCATTAATTTTGAAATCTCTCATTAAACTCTGACTAATAGTAATTGTTTCTCTTACTCCTCAAAACCTTGTTCATTGAAAGAAGGATCAATAGTTGAAGCTTAGTCTTTAGCTAATGGTTGTACACCTATGCGGCCATTACTATGATCTCAATTACTATCATGATTATGAGAAATCCAGTAAAATATATCACAACCGTACGCTTTGATTATCATTTTCATCAATATAACACTAAAGGAATTAAAAAGGTGATCAGCCATAATTACAAAACGATCCAGATCCGACGGTAGACGTTGACCATATGATTACAAACCATATGAGTGAGTGCCTATAGACTAAGCGAAAGACAAAAGTAGCCCAACCTAACCCTACAGCTGGTGGCAGAGACCAACACGATCGACCACCGCCGGCCCCATGCAGCATCTGCCGCCCTTAATTTCTCACAGAACCAGAGGATCGATATGATTGTGTTCATAATTAATCATCTATCTAATTATGACGTACGATCGGAAGTACCACAAACCCTAATTCCTCCTACCCTATTAATTCCATCGACGTATTCTCTCTTACCTCTGGTTTCTGAAATTAGAAGAACGATCGAGTTGCAGTCGTGCAGAGATCGGGATCAATTCTGGCCGGAGATATATAATACAAAGGAAGCATGTTCTTTAAGGGGAATGTTGTCTGGCACGAGGTCACCAACTTTGGCAGGAGAGAATATAATTTGATGTTGAATTGTGTATATATATGTATGTATATGTATATGTATATGTTTGTGCTCTCGGACCAGGCTTCATTCCCCTCAATTGCTGCTTCCAATTCCATCTTTGCTATAGTAGCTTCATATGCTCTTACTTTCGAGTCTCCGATTCGATCTACTTCTTCACTCAGGTGGGTGAGCTTCAATTGATCTTAATTTCCTATTAGTTTCACACCACACAAACACACACACACACATGTGTTTGTGTTGATCGATCGCCTTGCAGATTGGTGTAATGATGAGAGTTTAACTGACTGTTAGGCTTAATTTGACACTGTTCTTGGAAGAACCGGCAAGCTGGCTAATCATTTCCTTTTGACTTGTACATGATTATGCATGTTTTCTCTCATTTTGGCTGCGAGTTTTCTCCAGTGTTTTGCTTTTTGGTTCATCTTTCTTCGCTTATTTTCTTCCTCCTAGGGTTTATTAAGAGCAATCAGATTGGGTTTTCATGAACTTAGAAGGATATAATAGAAGAATATAGATTTTTTCCCTTTAATTAAATAATGGTTTTGAATTACTTGCTGCTATAGTGGGCGTGGTGTGGACTGTGGAGTTGCAGAGCTGTACCAGACTACCAGTGTCATCTTTCCCATATTTCAGCTTTAATAATGTTCTTGATCAAATATTACTTATGTATCTATATATTACTGAATATATTGATGAATGTACTTGGTGGAAAACTAGCTAAGCATATATGGAATTACCTTAAAGATGGAGTCGGATAGATCAGATGAGAGTGCAGACAGGTATTCTCTGGATTGATTCTCTTTTGCTAATGTGATCTTTTTCATACAGAGCTTTTGTAAAAGGGGCATCTTTCTTTCATCTTTTGGAAATCTTTCTTGTCGTTTTTTTTTCTTTACGTTCTAGCTACCTATGAACCTATCATTATCGTATGTGATCGTGTATGCAAAATATCCAGGCGGCCAGTTATGGTACTCTTTAAGCTATATCATATTCTCATATGATCCATTTTTTGGGTATTGGGCAATGGCCGGATATAATAGGTAGCTTACACAGACTTTCAGGACATAATATATAGTTCGCATCGCACTATAATTACTATTGATTTCAGATATATTGACAATTACTTTTGATTTCCTTCTCTGATTATTCACTGTGACATCCCATGCATATATTGATCCTCCTCTTTTTTAAGATGGTTTTGAGTTCTGGATATCACACTTTGCTAGATTTTTGGTATTGCTTCTGTAACTTGTTATTTTCAATTTCTTGTAACTCTCATGATTAGAAGGATTCATTTTGATAATTATGATAGAATCATCTTTGAAACAAATCAATCAATTGATAATACTGTGGAATTGGATATTGGGTGAAAGAGAAAAGGTACTGACATCCCTCCCATATAAGGGCATTATTGGATATACAGTTTGATACGTTTTTGTGTGTGTGTGTGTGTGTGTTCATTTGTCTTTGGGTTCTTCAACTTTTTCCAAAGCCTTATCGGATTAGTGCATTACAAGGCACTCAATACACTCTCCCCAATTTCAGAATGTCCGAACATTTTGTGTTGTTTCTAGCTAGGTTGCAACATTTTATGTGAAGACTGCTGAGTTAGGTCGAACGCATGAGTACTACTGATCACTTCATTTTATTCTCAATTATTTTCATATGAGAATTGAAATTGGTATTCCATTTTTTATAAACCATACTCCTCTGCAGTGAGTACTTTTTCAAAAGAAATGTGCATGGAAGTGGGTTTGGTTTGCAAAAAGAATTTCAACCCCTTCCCATATATGTGCCTACATATTTACTTGAGGGATTAAAACAATATGCAATACATATTGTGTTCTGTATTCATACTCTTGATCGATCATGTAACATTGGGACCCCTAGATAAGTATAAACTAATAAGTTATAATAGTTTGTTGTTAATTAGTAGTGGGTTGCAGGTGAGGAATGTGCACGCGAACAAAAAAAACAAATGAGCTTTAATTTTCCATTAGATATATATGGAACAGAAAGTGATCAATCCCTCGAAATATTGCCATGGCCACCTACCAGACACCAGTGACCAGTCAGGTCGATCCATGCATCATTCATTCCCATTGAATCGATGAATGAAGCTCGTCATTTATAATGAAGCCAAATTTAAGCACTCTAATACTCGGTTTGGATCAGCTTCACTATTGAAGCAAAAATAAAGTGCTGCATATTCAGATATAGTTTAGAATAAATTATTTATCAGAGATGTGGGAGTGTGGGTTGTACACCAACCGACCAGATGCAGTAGTTGCTTTCCTCTCCGTTACAATATATATGTTCTTGGGAATACTACAATATGAATAGAATAGTGCCCGTTAAAAATAACGACTACAGCTGCCAATTATTGGTGAGTTTTGTTTTGATTCTGTATTCATATTACTTGCAGTCCTCTGGCCTGCTCCAGACCTTAATTAAGCCACAAATTTAGCACTAATCACTATCCTAGCTTTGTATCCAACTATCCATAAATTAATTGCCAATTGTGGTATTCTTAAAGCTACATGTATATGGTCCAAAATTGGGTTATTGTTCTTAAAGAGAATTGCATCACGATATGAATTATAAAAGTGAAGATGCTAAATTTGAGCTAATATTTAAAACATTCAAAATTATTACAAGATACAAGAATTTGAGTTTCCATACATGTTGCAATTAACTCCATTGCTGCTAGCATTCTTTTTTTATTTAAAAAAAAAATCATTAACCCACCCCACCCTTATACATAGTTACATATGTCAGTGAGAATCGAACTCATGACCTTTACAATGTTTGAATTATAACTTACCAACAGGTCACAGCTCACCGACATTGCTGCTAGCATTCTTAGCTGGCTGGTAGTTTCAAATTGTTTTCACGTAAGAATAAACTATATCAAATACTAATTATCAATGGCAGTTTTGAAATTTCTGAGACAACAAATTAAATAAAACTGAATCCGATTACACTTACCCTAAAATGCAAAAAAAAATTACCCATAATATTTCATTAACGGTGTCAAAATCCCATCATCAACCAATTTTTTCATTAAGGGCATACTTTATACCTTTCTTTTTGTTTTCAGTCATACGTTATACCTATCAAGATAATAGAAAGGTAGGTTCAAATCCTCATATCCAACCAATTAGTACCTTGATTGTTGCTTAACACAAGCTTATCCAATAAATCAAAGGGTGTATGTATTTAATTAATATGCCAACTCATATCCAAATCAATACTCCAAATCACAGTGGTATATATTCTGTTCATATAGAATAAGTTTTTTAGCTGGCTAGCATTACAAGGTGTGGAATTGAAATTAGAGGGTCCTAATTCCTAATTTCTAATTTTCTAACCGTAAAATCCCGAAATGAAAGGAGACATCTCATTGCACCACATTTGATCTCCTCCTCTCCTCTCTCTAGCTGCATGCGCTGGCTCTCTCTCTTTCTCTACACCCAAAATAATCAAAACCTCCACCTCTTTCTCTCTCTCCTCTCTTCTCCCTTTCTTTGTTGCACTTTCCCACAGCCTGTTCCCCGCCGGCAGGCCGGAATAGGGGAGAGAGAGAGAGAGAAACTGTAACGCGTTACCTTATTCTCTCCCCCATCCCCGAGATTCCGACCTTGCAAAAAGTCCGATGCAATTTCCCCCAAAACACACAAACCCTAACATCGATAGTCTGCTTGATTCTCCTCATTTTCCATGCATAATCTCCACCTCCTACCCCCATTTTCAGCTCCTCGGCAACCAGCTGCTCCGCCGCTATTGCCGCCATTATTCTACGTTATATTCATCTTTATCGACCACATTCTCACCGTAGACGTGGTGAAATAGTAATCATTTCTACTATATCGATATCGATAGCCACTTCTTAATTTCATCATTTCTATCTATCGATATCGATATATTCATCCATCATCGAACTTCTCAGAGGATATTTCATATATATATAAATTAAACTACTTGTGACTCGATCCATGTTAATCATTTCAACGTTACCATACCTTGACTCCGCCCTCGACCTTATCACCTTACTCTTCATTTTCACCCTCCTCCTCCTCTCCCTCCTCTCTCTTTGCTTCATCTTCCACCTCTGCTTCAAGTCCCGGACCGCCCACCACCTCCAGCACTTCAACTCTCTCTGGACCGTCCGATTCCTCCTCGTCATCTTCGTCATCTTCTGGTCCTTCAACGAGCTCATCCGCCTCCCTTCCTTCCGCCGCAGCTATCTCTACGGCCCCTTTCCCTTCCTCTCAACCTTCTTCAAGGTCGACGGGTACAAAGAAGAAGCCCAGTTTTGCAAGGTACACGTGAGCGCCTCGCTAGGGTTCTTCCAGCCAGCTTTCTTAGGTACTCTGCTCTTTCTTGTTGATGTTTCGATCAAGAAGAAGACTCCAAATGTCTCATGGGCCATCATCTTCGTGCTGTCAACATGTGTGCCATTGCTATTGGTCCAGATATTCTTCTTGTTCTCGCCGATAGATAAGATGCTTTTACCGCTGCCGGCTTGTTTTACCCAGAGCTCTATGGTGAAAATCGACAAGTTTGGTAACAAGGTTGTGCTGTGCAAGTACCCTTTGTTGAGCACTGTGATATTTGGCGCCTTTGCGGTTACATATTTCATGTGGTTCTTGTTCTCATTATGGAAGGTGCTGGCTTTGGTGATAAACAAGGGATTGAGGATGCGGATTTACGCACTTGCAGTGACTGTGTTGGTGCCGTTGCCGGTGCAGGTCATTCTGCTGGCTGTGTCGGTCGTGTGGAAGCCGGACGATTCGGATTTTGCGGTCATTTCATTCGTGGTGTTTTTGATCACGTTCTTCAGCTTCGCCGTGGGGCAGGGCATTTTGGTGATTAAACCCATTGCCGACTCCTTGGCAGCCGGAGGTCCATGTTGCCGTTGGAATCCTCACGAGGAGGCGGACGGAAAAAATAATGACGGGAAAAATGATGAAGAGAAAAATGAAAGCGTGGTCTGATTGATTACGAGGAGTTAATTGTCAAACGTGAGTACTTGATGATGGTCGTGTTCTAGCTAGAATTATGATGGCCTTTTTGGTCACTTCTCGGCGGAAGATTTTATTTTCATTTTTTTAGTAGCAAGTAAAGATTGAAAGAGACACAAAGAAATCGGGGAAAAGTTGAAGCATATTATTGATGTTTGATATTTTCCTTTTGCTTCTAATCTGAATTGTTTCAAATACTTGCCTACACATCCTTCATGCTTGGTTAGATTTAGAATTTTTTTCCCCTTTCTTTCTTTGTCTACTTTCTTCAGTTTGTGCTGAGATAAGAAATCGTGCAACATTCTTATACTTCGTCTTATTCTAATTCTAGAGCACGCATGCATGGAGACTTTGGTAATATTGATCGGCAATTTCAAACCAAAAAGACAAGTTGTTGCATTTCCTTGTTTCTTTGATCATATTGTTAAGCTGTCCACGTATAAAGAAAAAGAACGAAAATTTCTTTTCTAAAATCTAAAGGGCTCGAAACACAGACAATAAATTTCAAGCCGGACTCAGAACCCCAGATGTGTTGATTTGAAGCCTAAGATTGAATCAAGCTCGGACAGAGTTTCTAAACTTTTGGGCCCATTTTGCCAAGTTATAGAAATTCCATTAATTACCTAACAAAGCTAAAATAAGAATTGAATATCTAAATATCATAACAATACAAGTTTTTTTCTGCTACATCACAAATCATAATCAACTAGACACACAGTCATTGCAACCAAACACTGAAATCAGTCGAACACTCCAATGCAAAGTTAAAAAAGAGAGATAAATTCATAAGAAAAGTCCAGTAGCCCAACAACCATTCACTTCTCCATTTAGCAATTGATGTGCTCGCCTACAACCTTAGCACCAGGTGAAGAGTGGATTCGTTTTGGATATTGTAGTCAGCAAGGGTGCGCCCCTCCTCGAGAAGCTTGCGATTCAAAAGCAGCCTTTGCTGGTCTGGGGGGATGCCTTCCTTGTCTCGGATTTTGGCTTTGACATTGTAAATGGTGTCAGAGCTTTCAACCTCAAGGGTTAGGATCTTTCCAGGGAGAGTCCTGACAAATATCTGCATTATCAATGCATTAGCGGTTTTAAAAACAGGAGGGGCATGAAAAATCCTCCAACGGCGATCGCTGTAACTCTCATCATGCAAATGAGGGCAGTCTTTAGTCATGTGCTCAAAATACTTGCTGCAGATAAGACAAAACATAGGAGATGCATAGAGAGGAGGTCCAACATCATCGTCACAGATATATTCTCGAGCCCACATATATCCCTTTGGTGTTCACCAAAAAAAAAAATAACAACATAAAAAACTGAGCCACATTCCATCGAACAATAAACCCCCAGAGTTACAAATATTAAAGAGGAGCAAACATGAATAGTTGATGAAAGACAATATGAAATTAATCGCGGCAGACATACCAGCAGAGACTACCCCATTACGACCATCTCCTCGATTCACCGCAACTCCATCTTGTCCCGGTTTCTTGATAAAGCTCATGGTTTTTTTTTTTTTTTTTTTAATTTGATCAAGCTCATGGTTAGAGCTCAGCGTTTCTTCGATTTGGGCTTGCACCAGAAACGAGTTTCTATTAGGAATTCGACCTAGAATCCTCTTAACAAGTATACAAGAATCTCTCACAAGAAGTTCTCGCACCTCTTAAGACCTCACTTGCTCTCTTTGTTTTAACGATTCAAGACTTGATCTACTACTACAACCTATGCCCCTATTTGTAGGTATCTGTTACGATCCCCAGGGTCGTAGCCGTGAAACGACATCGGTTGCAAAGGGAAGGAAAGGAAAACAAAGAGAAATTAAGCAAATGTCAAATTGACATATTCTTCAATGATGCTTACAACAATGCATCCCTATAATTTAAGCAACTGGGTGTAGAAACTACCTAGAACCCACTATCTGGACCACGGCCCAAAATGATAACATGTAACATGGCCCAACCAAGCCCACAAGACAAAATAGCCCATGATAAGAACAAGAATCCTAATAGTATCTAACCCGATCCCATAAGACATTGGAAAACTATTCCCAAAAGACATAGAAACCATTATCAAGTAAGATTATGTAAGCATGTAGGAAGCAATATCAAAACTCCTTTTTGATAAAGGATTAACAAATCCTTATCCTAGGTGAAATCGGATCCACGACCCAACAATTTCTTCTCTTCTTCTTTTTTCTCAAACGATATACAGATTCATATCTGTACAACTTCATTTTGCAAACTAAAGAAAGACAAATATATACACAGAATAAAGAACCATAACCCAAAGCAATGGCTCGGCCGAAAAATTGGGTAAGGTAATACTAGCTAAAATTCACGAAACTGCAGCATGATGTCTGTCTGGTCTACTGGTCTTGATAATAACTTAATTATCACCTGGAAGGAAGTTCTGATGCTTGACTACTAAGAGAATGATTTGATGAATTGGAAGGACCAATATCTTGAGAGGGTGTGCCACCCCACTTCAGCTCTGCATCAGATGGTTCAACCACATGGACTGACCCGTCAGTCATGCCAACTGCAATCTGGTTAGGCTCAGATGGATGAGCTGCTACAACCAGAGGATTGGAGGGGTTGCCACCGCTGCAAATGTACAAATTAGGTTCAGTATAGTAAGAGAAAAAGACAGAAGGAACAGGGTTTCTATTCAACAAAGAGCATAATACTTTGTGCTCACCTGAGAGAAAATGATGGTATATAAGCAGAAGGCACTATTCGACATCTGAGTCTTAAGCTATTAGCATCAAAAACTCCCACAGCACCGTCACAAAAAGTAGCATAAACAACCAAACCATCGCATGAATATATTGCACATGAGATGGGAGCAGCAAGTGCATCTTTGGGAGTCCACTGCCAATATACAGGAGAAGGAAGAAAGAAAAATCAAATTACACTAAAGACGTACAAATTTTTCTATTCTAAAAGATGATGGATTAAAATAAATAAGAGTTAATTACATATAAGTGCATCTTTGATTATTTTTTTAGCCATAAGGCCACCAACTAGTATTTTCCCTCATAAGGCCACTAGACTAAAAAATGTGTTATATTTTGGATATTAAAAACCAACATATTTACATAAATGCCACTAGAGTACAAAATCAACAATCATTCTCTCTCTCCTCTCCGGCGAGCTCTCCAGCCGATCTCCGGCGAACTCCGGCCAACTTCCGGCAGACCTCCGGCCAACTTCAGGCGAACTCTGGCGACCACAAAAGCTACTGTCACTAACACCAAAAGCTATTCTGATGAGATTCCTGGCCACCTCCGGCGAGGTCACAAAAGCTACTATCACTAGCAACAAAAGCTACTCTGGTGAGATTTCCGGCAACCTCCGGCGAGATAACAAAAGCTACTATCACCAACAATAAAAGCTACTCCTTACCAAAAAAACATATGCTCCCCAAAACGAAAAGTTACTATCCCCACCAACAAACCAAAAACTACTCTCATCAGCAACAAATGCTACTATCACCAACACCAGAAAAACTACTCTCACCAACACAAAAAACTACTCTCACCAACAACAAAAGTTACTGTCACCAACACCAACGAGCTACTCTCACTAACATTAGAAAGCTACTTTCACTAACATTAGAGAGCTACTAACATAGGTACAGAAAGCTACGATCACTATGATGGAAAACCATTATAATAGTTACAGAGAGCTACTGATTTGAAAAAAAAAATCTATTGACATTAGCTTGAAAATATACTAACATAGACACATAAAGCTACTATGATCACGATATTGAAATGTCACTAGAACAATTACACGGAGCTGCTAACTTGAAATAATGAAAATGAAAATAGAAGCTATTGACATCATGTTGAAAAAATACTAACATAGATATAGAAAGATACTATCACTATGTTGAAAAGCCGCTATAACAGTTATAGCGAGTTACTAACTGCAACAAATTAACATACAAGAAATGGTTCATTATTCATCAATCAAAATACATCACAACACCATCAGAAAACAGAATTCAACCACAAAACCATCCCCCCATCACACAAGAGCACAACTCTCTTTCTCACCCCTGCAAAATTCCACAACAGATGAATTCAAACAAATCCAAGCCCATTTATTCCAATAAATCACAATCAAATCAAACCAAACTAAACTAATTCTAATCATGCCGTCTAATTAATTTCAACAAAAATACCACAAGGATTTGGTCTCAACCTCAATAACTAAACCAAATACAATGACAATAACGAATGGAATTGAAAGGCTTATCACATTTCTTGGCCGGCGGTGTCCCAAATCTGGGCCTTGACAATCTAATCATTGGCGTGAATGCTCCGGGTGGCAAACTCGACACCGATGGTGGACTTAGACTCGAGGTTGAACTCATTGCGCATGAACCTGGACAACAAATCAGATTTGCCGAAGCTGGAATGGCCGATCAAGACGACCTTGAAGTGGTAGTCGTCGTCTGACCTGTAGGCCATGTCGAAAAGCCGGAGAGACTTTCCGGTTGGAGATGAAGAGGCCGCGGGCCTTGTCGTCGTTGCTGGAGAATCGGTGCTTGTTTAGGTTTCCGATGCAGGTGAGGTGGAGGAAGAGGCGATGGTGGCGGTGGAGGAAAGGTGCTGCCGGAGCCGAGCTAGATGGTGACGAAGGGAGCTGCCGGAGCCGAGGCGTGTGAGGCGTCTCAAGTCAAAATTGGAGATCTGAGTGAATCGGAGATGAGTAGAGAATCGTCTCCAGTGAGAGAATCAGAAAGAATCGGAGATGAGTAGAGAATCAGAGAGATCTGAGTTGGACTCCAGTGAGGTAGCTCCGATCGGAGCTTCTTCGTTGTCGTCATCGTCTTCAGGCATGGCGGCGCCGTTTCGAGGTTTTGTAAGCTTAGATCCATTAGAATCTCACCAGATCAGAGGCAGTGGTCGTCGGAATCGGGGCGGGGGGTGGCTGGGCTTTGGTCGGGTTTGTGTTGTGGTTCAATTGATGGTGACGATGATGAGAGATGGTGGCCGGAATTGATTCTTTCCGGTGATTGCAGAGGGAAGAGAAGAAGAAGAGAGATCGGGGAGAGAGAGAGAGAGAGAGAGAGAGAGAGAGAGAGAGAGAGAGAGAGAGAGAGAGAGAGAGAGAGAGAGAGAGAGAGAGAGAGAGAGAGAGAGAGAGAGAGAGAGAGAGAGAGAGGAGAGGGAATGAATTTCTGTTCATTTTGGCCGGATGATTATGGAGTTAGTGGAAGGGTAAAATTGTCAGGTTGAAAATAATTTAAAGCTACAAGTGGCCTTATGTATACAAGAAAACATTGGTGGCCTTATGGCTAATTTAAGTTTCAAATTGACACTTGTATGTAATTTTCTAAATAAATAAATCTCATTGTTCAAGACTTCAAGCATTTCTAGACAGATAAATTTTTACCGTAGTTAAACCTAAAAAAATTTGTAAATCGTTATATTACCGAGTAATGCTACATTGAAAATAAAAAAGTGCCTCACACAAGAGTAATATGTATCAGGCGTTGGCACAGATAAGTATCTTCTAACCAACTGTACACAAAAGTTCATTGCAAATAGCTCATTTCTAACTTCTAGAGTTGTTTGACCACCAAACCAATATTATCAACTTAATCTTAGCAATTCAAGATGAAATAGTAAGGACTGCACTCTCGTGGATAACTTACAGAGCGTAAACAATCAAGCTTGCTGTCATACACAGCAATTTGGCTTTCATGGGCAACCAATAGATGTGTGTGATCGTTATGAAACTGAATTTTTGTTTCTCCAACCAAAGGGGATTGCCGACCAGTTGGTGCTTGTATTAACGTTGTTTTCTTTTTCTCCCACCCAAAAATGCTCCACACACATAACTACAACCAAGTCATTTAGAGTAAATGAAAATATCAAGCAATTATAGTCTATGGAATCAAATATGAAACAAAATCCATTGAAATAAGATTTAACACTTCTTCTTTTTTTTTTTCCATTGAAGCAGTAACTCATCTTAATGGCAAAACATTTCATGTTTATAAGAAACTAAAATGTGCCCATTATAAGTAACTAACCACTAACCTGGGCATCAGCTCCTGAAGAAACCAGTATGTTAAGAGTTTGGGAAAACGCAAGGCCCATTATCCGATTCCGGTGACCCTTCAGTTTGGTTTCGACCTGTCAATTCCATCTGACATTTAGTTTTTCAAATAACCAGACAAAATGAACAAAATCTCAAAGACAACAAGAATATAGATATAGCCATGGGAGGGATCTTATCTTTACCTCATCAACCCTGATATTATATATTAAAATAGTAGAGTCCTCCATGCCAATAGCAATTATATTATTATTTTGAGGATGGAATGCCAGAAAAGTGGCAGCAGGAGGAGGAGACACAAATGTTTTCATGACCTGGAAAACAAACCCCAGGTTTAAGAAAGGTAATTAAATGAGATTGAATATAAGAGATATCAAATATAAATGTAGTGCAAAAATTATGCTACAGATATTTGTAGATGGTTCTAAAAGAAGCATTAATAGCATACCTTAAATGTCATCATGTTGAACAAAGAGACCTTACCGCCAGATGCAGACATCATGTAAGAATCATTTTTATATACAGCAATGCATGCAGTATATTCCTCAGCAGGCTTATTGTCATTTACATCATTAGCCATAAGAATTCCATTCCGAGGCTGCCACAACTGTGGAACAACAAATGCACTAGCCTGGAAGAAAATATCACAAGGTAGGAATCCATAAGAAACATAAACTAAATAACAGATAGCAATTCACTTAGGGAAGGACAGAGGACAGAGGGCAGAAGCCAGACCTTTCCTGATGGATTATTCCTGTCATCACGCGGCCATTTCCAAATCTTGTGAACAGCATTGGAGGCCAGCGCTAACAGAGCCAAGCCGTCATTGGTGTACATTAGTCTCACAACCTGCAATTTCCATTAATTACCGTCAATGTGGTGTTATAGAATCTGGAATCAAGGATGTAGATGACCTTGTTCTACAGCATATATGTATGCATACACTAATTTGTACCAGTTTTAGATGCAAAATCTTCAAAAGTATGTCCTCTAACTGAACAAAACTAAAGCAGAATTTGCTTTGTTTGGTATAAAACCCAAAGAAAAGAAAAGAAAAAAGCGTGGTTAATTAGAAGGTGAGTTTACACTGGTAGGGGAAAACAACGACCACCAAAATGAAAACTGAAGGGGTGGGTTTATTTACGAACTAGTTTTTGAAAGAGGATATATATATATTCTCCACACCTTTCCAGCTGTTTTAGAGTCGGGCAATCTTAAAGCTTTCATTTGAGAAGGATCCGCAATATCAGAAACTTTGCATCTCTTAATCTTGTCTATAACATCAGGGATCCCTGGTTTAACATCAACAAGCCCGCTGTTCTCCATATTACCCTGCAGTGAAAACCAATATAAATGCACTAACATAGGCAGCATTAAAAATTGCATGCCACAAAAACTTACCAGACTACTGACAGAAACAGCAGGTTGGATTCTATCAGCGCGTTCCAGGGTTGAAGCAACAGTGTTAGAAACATTCCCAATGGGGCCTACAACTGCATAGCCAATCAAAGGCTGCTAGACGAAATATAACAAACAGTAAGCAATAAAATTACCTAGCTGACAGAAATTAAATGTTGTCAGCATAGCACACACAATTGGCATGCATTGTAGCAAAGACTACCTTGGTGTTGATGGGCTCAGTAGTGCCTCGGTTTCTCTTCAAAGCTTTGCCCTCAAACATCCTTATCAAGCGTAAACCTAATACATCAAACATGTAGTTGCTCAGCATCACTGGTTGAATTCACTGACGGCTCTGGAATTTCATTTGATGGTATCTCCATTTACAGGAGCTACACCAATTTAAGAAAAAGAAAAAAAAATAATCTAAAACCAGATTTAGGCTGAAAATTAAATAACAACAACAGAGTTCCCTAATTCAAATAGCATCTACTACTAACCAGCGTTAATTTCAAGCTATACTAAATAAAATTTGAACAAGCTCATCCCCCTCCCTTTCCTTCCTTGATCTCAACCTTCTTCAAGGTCGACGGTTACAAAGAAGAAGCACAGTTTTGGAAGGTACACGTGTCCGTCTGCTCTTTCTTTTCTTGATGTTTCCATCAAGAAGAAGACTCCAAATGTCTCATGGGCCATCATCTTCGTGCTGTCAACATGTGTTCCATTGCTATTGGTCCAGATATTCTTCTTGTTCTCTCCGATAGATAAGATGCTGTTACCCAAGAATTGGGCCAACAAGCGCAAAGCCCATACAGGGTAAGCTCCGACAGCTCACGAGGGGAAAACTCTTTTTTGGTTAGAAAGTTCTTTTTTTCTTTTTCTCATTTTTATTTGGTGATTAAGGTGATAGGCTCCGCTGGCCCATGATGTTTGGTGAACTTGGCCTACTATTATTCGGGTTTCGAACTTTCGATAACTGAATTGGGCCTCATTTGCTTCCTTCTTTTTCTAACTTTTATTTGATGATTGAATTATCTAATTTATGAAAATTGCTTAAATTATCTAAGCAAGCTAAAAATTAAAAACTGAACATCTAAAGATAACAATACAAGTTCTTTCCTGCTACATCACAACTCATAATAAACCAGACACAAGTCATTGCAACCAAACACTGAAATCAGTCAATCACTCCAATGCAAAGTTTAACTGACAAAAAAAAAAAATACACCCAGTAACCATTCACTTTTCCATTTAGCCATTGATGTGCTCCGCCTGGCAACATTTTCAGAAACTCACAGGCTCCTATATAAACATTCAAAAATCAGAACTTTTAGGACAACAGAAGCTGATCCAAAATAGTAACATCATCAGAAACGAAAAGGAAAAAGTAAATTGATCAAACATTGGTAAAATCCAAAAGATCTATCCGTTAATTAAAAATGGAATTGTAATCAATAGCTTGAAAGTTGAAATCATACACACAAATTCAAATGAAACAATAAGTGAGAGAAGTGAGTTATACAGCTGGAAAAATAACACTACAATCATTTCCAGAATAAGTTTACTATGAAACCTGATACAATCAGTAATGGCAGTACACCCTCGACTTACAATAGAAGGCTAGCTACAGATTTCAATGAACAATACACACACACACACACACAATAAATTTGCAAAATACAAACATCTTTACACCCACCATGGATTTTAACAAAGCTCTCAACAACACCCAAAAAAGTAGGAAAAAAAATAAAAAAGAGAAAATTAAATCAATTGGGTTACTCGCAGAGTTGCGTATATTTAACTACAACGTTTACTGGAAGACTGGAAAAGTAGTCAGAGAATGCAGCCTTCTAACAATTATCAGTACCAAACTGCACCTTAGTTCACCATCAGTATACTGTATAGATGTAGAGGCTTGAAAGGAAGTTTTAATGACCAAAAATCAAGTACATGAAGTATACACGTGATCCTAAACAAAGGAATGTCCAACTAATCCTGAATAAGAAAACACACATCCAAAACTTAAAGAGGGCCAATTGAACTGCAATTCAATACGACTTTGTATTGCACAGCCTCAAAAGTTAGAACAATGACGGAGCTAAACTAAGATAAGATCAGGCGGTTCTATTGACACCAAGCACAGCTGAATTTGCATATGCAATGCTAGTTCATTCATGATCACAGTTATGCCTAAAGAATAAGAGGAGAAAGAACATGAAGCATACTATGAGTATCGACTAACCTGACTTTGAACTAGTAACACTGTTGCAGCACCCCCATTATTTTAGAACTTTTCAGCCATCGAAGGCTTTGGTCTGCACGCAGCTCCCAATGCATTAGTGGAGAATGAAGAAAATTCTGCAACCAATGTATCAGTGGGGAAAGGAGCATCTTCTGGATCTATTTCATCAATGAATCTCCTCTCTTCTAAAATCTCAGCGGCGGTTTTAACAACAAGAGGGGCATGAAAAACCTTCCAACGGCGATCGCTGTAACTCTCATCATGCAAATGAGGGCAGTCTTCAGTCATGTGCTCTAAAAACTTGCTGCAAATAACACAACACATAGGAACTGCACAGAGAGGACGTCCAACACCTTTGGTAGAGACATATAGGCGATCCCATACATATCCCTTTGGTAAGGGTCCAAAAGGAGCTGGCTGAACACATTCTTCTTGACCTGTTCACCAAAAAAATAACAACATAAAAAACTGAGCCACATTCCATTGAACAATAACGACAACCCCCCGCCAAAAAAAAAAGATCCTTGATTAAAGAGGATATCCAATATTACGACATATTAAAGAGGAGCAAACATGAATATTTGATGAAAGACGACATGAAATTAATCGCGGCATACATACCAGCAGAGACTACCCCATCACGACCATCTCCTCGATTCACCGCAACTCCATCCTGTCCCGGTTTCTTGATTAAGCTCATGGTTAAGGCTCAGCGTTTCGAGTTTCTTCTTTTTACTTCTCTTCTTTTGGACGAATGAGCGAAAATTTGGGGGTTGAGAACCTAAATAGTGAGAACAAGGACGGTGGATTCAGTTCTATTCGTCTTCGTCCATTTGGGCTTTGCGTTGTTAAATGGGGACCAGACCACTTGGAAAATCACAAGGGCCTGAAATCGGGAATGGCCGGGCCCAAATGTGTGTGTGTAAGACCGAATCAGAACCAAATGGAAAGTGTTTTTTTTTTCTTTTTTTTCCTTTTCTTTTCCCCGATATAGAAACCAAATTACAGCAAAGTTTGCTGTACTTGAGCACACCCGCCACCAAAGTACCAAACTGATCGTAGATTCTTCAGATTGTGCTAAGATAAGAAAGTGCAACATAATTTCTTATACTTCGTCTTATTCTAATTCTAGAGCAGGCAACCTTGTAAATTTTGGTAATTCTCATTGGCAATACCAAACTAAAAAGGCAAATTATTGTGTTTCCTTGTTTCTATAATCATATTGCTAAGCTATCCACATTTATAAACGAAAATAACTGAAATTTCTAGACTTACTTATAAAATTTGAAGGGCAAGAACTGAGATAAAAATTTGTTGGACAGTGCCAAATATGTTGATTTGGACGGGCCCGAGAAATAAACACGAACACGCTAACTTGTTATTGATGTCTAGTGAGAAAAACTTTCACTATAGAAGAAGAAGAATACACAAACAAGAATATCAGAATCTCTCACTCTCACCTCTTAAGACAACACTTGCTCTCTCTCACTTTTGATGATCCAAGACTTGATCAATTACTACAACCTATGCCCCTATTTGTTGGCATCTAATCCGATCCCGTAAGACATTAGAAACTTATTTTCAATAAGTACATAAATCATTACCAAATAAGATTACGTAAGCAGGTAGGTGGAATTGCATTGATCATTCTCCATTGCAGCCCATCTATGCCATCACGAATTGCATTGGTCATCGTTACCAAAGATCAATGGTCTAATCAGGAGCGGAACCAGGAATTGTATCTTGGGGGGGGTCCAGTTATAAACTAAATTCGCACGTATAACAGTAATTTTGGTAGTCTTTTTATTTTGGAAAATTAAAAGAGTTCTCTAACCAAAACTACCCTATCATGTAAAGTATTTCATCATTAAGAAAAATTTATTGAATATGTCCTATAACCACAAATAAATATTCAACCGTAAAAAAACGAAATTCATTTTAACGCCAAAAAAAACTTAGAAATTAATAGCAAATCAAATATGATTATTGTTTGCTTTTTTCTCTTTAAACTTTCCTTTCAAACCCTAAGCAACGGTGGGGAAGTTTACTGTACTTGGAACATTTCATATATTTTGGTCTGACTAACCAACCAAAATAAGTTTCCTCTTTTTGTTCAGTTTTAACTTATGTAGGATTACATTGTGAAGCTGTGGGCTGAGATTTTTTTTAGGGGGGGGGGGGATGTCCAATCATTTGAATAAACACAGTTCTCCTCGTCTTATATGGTTATATTAGCTAGTAAAACTGAATATGCAATAATAGTAGGGGGGGTGCAGACCCCTGCAGGCCTTTACACAGTTCCGCCCCTGGGTCTAATCAACGTGGCCGTTCCTTGGTGGTAATATTCCCACTCCCTCCCCGCCATGAACGGGAGGAAATTAGCTGTCCCTAAATTCCCTATTCCAACTGTCCCACAAATAGTAATTTGACACGTGTTATCTCTTCTAGCAAGAGCTAACACCGTTAGATATTAGTTATAAAAAAATTATAAAAAAAATAATAAAAAAAACAAGAACTTGCAAAAGCAGCAAAACCCATCAAAAACAATCAACCCAGCCTCTGCATTTTGCTGTTGAATTCATCTTACTAAACCAGCTTAATTTCAGGCTATACTGAATATAAAATTTGAAATCTGGTCCTTCAACGAGCTCACCTGCCCCCCTTTCTCCCTCTCAACCTTCTTCAAGGTCGACGGTTGCAAAGAAGAAGCACAGTTTTGCTATGTTCACGTGTCCGTCTCGCTAGTGTTCTTCCGCCCACCTTTCTTGGGTACTCATTTTCTATCAAGAAAAAAACTCCAAATGTCTCATGGGCCATCATCTTCATGGTTGTCAACATGTGTGCCTTTGGTACTGATCCAGATATTCTTCTTCTTCTTTCCAATAGGAGATAAGATGTTGTTAATGAAGCATTGGGAAGTTCTTTTTTGTTTTTCTCATTTTTTATTTGGTGATTGAGGTGATAGGCTCTGTTGGCCCATAATGTTTGGTGAACTGAGCCCACTATTCTTCAGGTTTTGATAACTGAATTGGGCCTGTTTTGCTTCCTTCTTTTCCTAACTTTTATTTGGTGATTGAAGCGATAAGCTCCGCTGGCCAATTACGTTTGGTGAACTAGGACATCTATTTTGAAAACCTAAGTAGGGATGGCAAAAGTCCCCAGCGGGGCGGAGCTCCATTGGATACCCGCCCCTAATGGGGGGAGAATTCCGGGACAAATGGGGAATGAGGAAGGGGATCTCCAATCCCCGCTATCTAAGATTGGGGATGGGGCGGAGATGGTATTGTGATCCCCATCCCCAAACCCGCCCCAATAATATATACATATATTTAACTTATATATATTTTAATTTATTTTTCATAATATAAATCATAAATATATACATTTACTACTTTTTTTAATGGTGTTTTGACTTTTGAACTGACTAAATTATGATTTATGAATTTAATCTTGTTTTAAATTTATTTGTTGTAGATTTTGAATTTAAAAAAGGCAATATGAGAAAAAATTATTTTATTTATTAAATTCTTATTGGGGATTTGAGACGGGTTTGGAGGCTTAGTCCCCAGTGGGGATGGGGACGGGGAATCCCCAATATATTTTTATTGGGGATGGGGGTAGAGAATGACCCCGGGGATGGGGATGGTATTGTGATCCATTGCCATTGCAAAACGTAAGTGAGGTTAATCTACTTCTTTCTTTTGCTCACTTAATTCGGTGATTGAGGTGATAAGCTCTGTTAGCTCATAACTTGGTGAACTGGGCCTTCTCTTATGTTTTGCTTTACAAAATTGGACATACTCTTGTTTCAAACAATTGTGATTGAGGTGATATGCTTCCTCTCGGTAAGATTAATAGATTATTATTATCAGTATGTACAGCCCACCTTTTCTTCCTCCAAACCTCTTTTTTCACTCACCAAAAAATAAAAAATAAAACCAAAAAACCTCTTTTATCACCAAACAAATAAAGCTGTCAAAACAACCATAGAATGTAACAAGCTCAGTTATAAACAATAATTCACTCCAAAAACCATCAACTCTGTATTAAAAAGAAAGGACAAAAATAATAATAATAAAATACTGACTATCATGGTAGACATCCAACTAGACCTGTAAATTGACCGGATTTAGATCAAATCAACCTAAATCCAAATCCGTTTACTTAAAAAAAAATTCGATCCAAACTCTCTCCGTTAACTCGGCGGATAATTGATAGCTCGATCCAAATCCGTATCCGCCGGATTAACGGATACCCGATCCGCTAATCCGACCCGTTTATAATTTCAAATATTTCAAAATTTTAAATAGTAATATTAAATTTATACCATGATACCTCATAAAATATTAATAAAATATTAAAACAACATGAAAAGTATCACCAAAAGTAGAATTACATTATCAAAATTCATAATGCTTCTTGGAATCAGTGGGGAAAGGAGCATCTTCTGGATCTATTTCATCAATGAAGCTCTCTTCTAAAATATCAGCCGCGGTTTTAACAACAAAAGGGGCATGAAAAACCTTCCAACGGCGATCGCTGTAACTCTCATCATGCAAATGAGGGCAGTCTTCAGTCATGTGCTCTAAAAACTTGCTGCAAATAATACAACACATAGGAACTGCACAGAGAGGACGTCCAACACCGCTGGTAGAGACAGATAGGCGATCCCATACATATCCCTTTGGTAAGGGTCCAAAAGGAGCTGGCTGAACACATTCTTCTTGACCTGTTCACCAAAAAAAAATAACAACATAAAAAACTGAGCCACATTCCATTGAACAATAACGACCCCACAAAAAAAAAAAAAAAAAAAAAAAAGATCCTTGATTAAAGAGGATATCCAATATTACGACATATTAAAGAGGAGCAAACAAGAATATTTTATGAAAGACGATATCTTCCAAAGCAGTAAAATCAATCTGAAACATTTGCACCATTAATTCTTCTTCTGATTAAGCCAGTAGCCACCAGTCAACCTATATGAACATTTTTTTAGGTCTAAAACCTCTAAGAAACATATCACCTCTAAGCAAAATAAGATTAAATAACTCGAGCATGGGTGTTGATCAAGAGAGCATCTCAACGCAAAAAAAAAAAAAAAAAAAAAAAGCAGGAATGAATGCCAAGTAATTTCCAGCTGCTTAGAGGATACATAAGCTACCCACATGGTATGATGCTCGACATACATCTTAACTCTGACACCAGTATATGAGCATATCGCACAAACACTTGTTATATGACTTTTCTATTCTAGATTTCATTCAAATGCGGCAACAAAATAAAGCACTACAAAGAACAATCCGATTCTTTTGATGATACTCAAATTCGCTTTGAGAGACCCAGAAACACAAATTTGGTTAGAGAAACAATGAAGCAGCAATTTGTTACTCTACAAATTCCACCAGAAAAGTATACGTATCGAATAAAATTTGCAGTACAGGAAACACATACAATAGCTATCAATTTATAGTACAGAAAAAGAATCCATACATAAAATTCAGGTAAAAACTGAAAAATTAAAACAAAACCCTAAAAAGCGATATGAAATTAATCGCGGCATACATACCAGCAGAGACTACCCCATCGCGACCATCTCCTCGATTCACCGCAACTCCATCCCATCCCGGTTTCTTGATTAAGCTCATGGTTAAGGCTCAGCGTTTCGAGTTTCTTCTCTTTACTTCCCTTCTTTTGGACCAATAAGCGAAAATTTGGGGGTTGAACTAAATAGTGAGAACAAGGACGGTGGATTCAGTTTCGTCCATTTGGGCTTTGCGTTGTTAAATGGGGACCAGACCACTTGGAAAATCACAAGGGCCTGAAATCGGGAATGGCCGGGCCCAAATGTGTGTGTGTAAGACTGAATCAGACCCAAATGGAAAGTGTTTTTTTTTTCCTTTTCTTTTCCCCAATATGGAAACCAAATTACAGCCAAGAACCCTGAGCACACCCGCCACCAAACTGATCGTAGATTCTTCAGTTTGTGCTAAGATAAGAAATACGTGCAACATAAGGCTCAAATTTTCTAGAGCAGACAACCTTGTAAACTTTGGTAATACTCATTGGCAATACCAAACTAAAAAGGCAAATTATTGTGCTTCCTTGTTTCTATAATCATATTGCTAAGCTATCCACATATAAAACTGAAATTTCTAGACTTACTTATAAAATTTGAAGGGCCCGAACTTAGATACAAATTTGTTGGACATGCCCAAATATGTTGATTTGGACGGGCCCGAGAAATAAACACGAACACTCTAACTTGTTATTGATGTCTAGTGAGAAAAACTCTATCTCTGTCTCCGAACTGCTCGGGTTTCACTATAGAAGAAGAAGAATACACAAACAAGAATATAAGAATCTCTCACTCTCACATCTTAAAACAACACTTGCTCTCTCTCTCTTTTGATGATCCAAGACTTGATCAACTACTACAACCTATTCCCCTATTTGTTGGCATCTAATCCAATCCCGTAAGACATTAGAAACTTATTTTCAATAAGCACATAAATCATTTCCAAATAAGATTACGTAAGCAGGTAGGTGGAATTGCATTGATCATTCTTCATTGCGGCCCATCTATGCCATCACGAATTGCATTGGTCATCGTCACCAAAGATCAATGGTCTAATCAACATGGCCATTCCTTGGTGGTAATATTCCCACTCCCTCCCCGCCATGAACGGGAGGAAATTAGCTGTCCCTAAATTCCCTATTCCAACTCTGTCCCACAAATAGTAATTTGACACGTGTTATCTCTTCTAGCAAGAGCTAACACCGTTAGATATCAGTTATAAAAAAAAATTATAAAAAAAAAACAAGAACTTGCAAAAGCAGCAAAACCCATCAAAAACAATCAACCCAGCCTCTGTATTTTGCTGTTGAATTCATCTTTCTAAACCAGCTTAATTTCAGGCTATACTAAATATAAAATTTGAAATATGGTCCTTCAACAGGCTCCCCTGCCTCCCCTTACTCCCTCTCAACCTTCTTCAAGGTCGTCGGTTGCAAAGAAGAAGCACAGTTTTGCTATGTACACGTGTCCGTCTCGCTAGTGTTCTTCCAGCCACCTTTCTTGGGTACTCATTTTCGATCAAGAAAAAAACTCCAAATGTCTCATGGGCCATCATCTTCATGGTTGTCAACATCTGTGCCTTTGGTATTGGTCCAGATATTCTTCTTCTTCTTTCCGATAGGAGACAAGATGCTGTTAATGAAGCATTGGGCCTGAAGTGCCAAGCCCATACATGATAAGCTCTGACAGCCCAGGAGGGGCAAACTCTTTTTTTGTCTGGAAGTTCTTTTTTGTTTTTCTCATTTTTTATTTGGTGATTGAGGTGATAGGCTCTGCTGGCCCATAATGTTTGGTGAACTGAGCCCACTATTCTTCTGGTTTTGATAACTGAATTGGGCCTTTTTTTTTCTTCCTTCTTTTCCTAACTTTTATTTGGTGATTGAAGCGATAAGCTCTGCCCATTATGTTTGGTGAACTTGGACTTCTATTTTGAAAACCTCAGTGAGGTTATTCTACTTCTTTCTTTTGCTCACTTTAGGCTGCGTTTGGGGGGGGGGGGGGGGGGGAGGGGGGCTTTTTAGCTCCCCCGCTTATAAGCAGAAGATGGAGAAGCGTTTGGTAACCCAGCTTCTTCTAAAAGCTGCTGCGGCTTCCGTCGAAAAGCAGAAGCGGCCTCACCCCTCCTTTTAAAAGCCAGAAGCCAGGATATCACTGTAGCGCTGGTGACTGTAGATTAATGAAGTTTCGAAAATACCGGTCTGGGGGGGGGGGGGGGGCTTTTTAGCTCCCCCGCTTATAAGCAGAAGATGGAGAAGCGTTTGGTAACCCAGCTTCTTCTAAAAGCTGCTGCGGCTTCCGTCGAAAAGCAGAAGCGGCCTCACCCCTCCTTTTAAAAGCCAGAAGCCAGGATATCACTGTAGCGCTGGTGACTGTAGATTAATGAAGTTTCGAAAATCACCGGTTGGGGGGGGGGGGGGCTTTTTAGCTCCCCCGCTTATAAGCAGAAGATGGAGAAGCGTTTGGTAACCCAGCTTCTTCTAAAAGCTGCTGCGGCTTCCGTCGAAAAGCAGAAGCGGCCTCACCCCTCCTTTTAAAAGCCAGAAGCCAGGATATCACTGTAGCGCTGGTGACCGTAGATTAATGAAGTTTCGAAAATACCGGTCTCTATCCTCCCTTGGTTGAAGCAATTACTCGATTGCCATGAAACCCTTCCTTCTATCCTAGTCGCTGCATCAATCTTTCTCCCTCTCATCACAGACGCGGCATCAAACACACCCTCCCTCTGACGCCGCCTCAGCCTCTCATCACGATTTCGGGTTGGAAGTCGAAGGCTCAATCAAGGATGCTTGGCAATTTGATTCAGGTTTTTTTTTTTATCTATTTCATGATAAATTTATGTGATTTTGGTGAAAAGGAAGTATCAATTTTGTTCTGGGTTTTGGATATGAGTGGTAGATTGTGATTTGTAGCACACATATATACTGGGTGTTGTGATGTACATATATTTAGAACTATTTAGAACCAATTTCGGGGATTTGGTCAATTCAATTTGCCTATGATTTGAGTACTGCCAGCATCCTTGTATCATTGGATAGCTGTAATGGGTTGAGTTTGATTTTGTTTTGGTGAATTTTCTGGACCCTTTTAACTTGTGTTGATTGGTGTTGATCTCCTTTTGACTTAGTAGAAGTTGAACATGTGTCAGCAATGTAACTTTGAGATTGAATTCTGTTGTGTTCTGGGCTGTAGGCTTAATGTTTGATCTGTATTACTTGCCCATTGCTCTTGTATCACTTTGATACATGTGTGTTTGTATTTTTAACCAGGGCCGGTCCTGAGATTGTAGAGGCCTGAGGCGAATATATACATTTTTTTTTCCTTATCAAATTATTTTTTATTTAATTTAGTAATTATATAATGATAACAGCGAAAAGAAACATATAGTATTTATGTTATATAAGTACTTCAAAGATATATGACTCGAGAACAGGTCTGTACGAAAAAAAAAAAATTTAATTCAAAAATATACAAAAAACTTAAGAAAATATATGCAAAAATGTCATTAGTGGGATTCAAACTCATGCTGAAAAATACCCCTAAAAGGCAGCCTTGCCACTACTCTAATTTATAACATTGGTGATTTAGGCGCATAGTTTATATATATTATATAATATTTATTGAAAGTCAGAGCTATGAGGCCCCCAGAAGCTGGTGGCCTGAGACGGTTGCCTCAGTGGGCAGCCCTGAGGGCCGGCTCTGTTTTTAACTACAACAGATCACTTCAGCTTGGTAAAGATTTGATAGTCACCCGGTTTGGTTTTGAAATACAATGATCATTGTTTTGTGTTGGGTTATATTTTCATATTCAATCTTGATATAATCTGAGTTAAAGGTTTTAAGAAAGTTGTTGTTTGGAAAGATGAGATTTTTACACAAGAAATATGAGATTAATGTATGCCTTGCTTCTTTAGAACAATCCTTTTCTAAACATTGAGATAGTAATAAAATATATGCAAGGCTCTGAAGTTGGTCTTTATGAACTGGCAGAACTGCCATGTGTTTTGACAGATGCATGGTTTAAACACTTTTCTTCTAGTTTGGTTGAAGTAAAATTAGGGTTTAGGAAACGACCAACATTCTTATGTCAAACATTCGAATCATGCTTGAGAATAAAGAATACATGCACTACTCTGTCTTCCTAGATGTGACTCATGAAGATGAGAGTTGACTTCACATGAAAGTATTAGAATCTGCAGGAAATTGATAATCATATTCCTAAACAGACTTTGATAAAAGCTTAGTACTTATTTAGGTGGAACTAATTTGAACCATAATGGAAAGGTTTCTGTATAGTTTCCCAAATTGGATGCTATATGTTTTGAAAATAATTATGCAGTGCATGAATCATCCTTCTTATGTTACTGGGCAGTGACTATCTTTTCTTGTTGCTTATTTTTATGATCATACAGGTGTTCTGGGTTAATGGAATATTACAGATGCATTGTTTTCTCCTATATCAGTTACTATTTAACTTCAGTATAGCCTTTTTCACCTCTATCTGAATGACAGAGTGGATGAAACTCATTTAATCATACTGGGTTTTACAACTTGCATATATAACATTCATCACAATGATAGGCATTTGATACTTTGCATTATCCTTTACACTTTTTCTGTGTATTGTTTCTTCTCTAATTATATGGCTCGCTTGATTGCATGATTGATTCCTTAAAAGGCAGTTTGAGTCTTCGAGATTCTCACATCTTCTATGTCTATTTGCAGATATTGTACTGAAGCTGATGTCTCACAAGCTTCAGGAGAAAACAATGAGTTTCACCCCAGAAAGGTCTTATGATTATTGAATAATGTCTTAGACATTCTCTAATGTACATCAATATGTAATTTTGTGAATTTCATGTATTGCTTTGGTGAAGATGTATGAACTTGACGTTAAATAGTAATTTTTCTCTTTTGTTAGCGTTTTTCACTTTTTCTTTTGTCAAAAATAACTACTAAAAAGTCTGTCATGCAAATTCCATATGATCACGATGATTTATAAAAATTGATAGTTCAAAAAATAAAAAAAAAGTGTATAGACATAATAAATATTAAACTAGCCATAACAAGAGCACACTTCAACTACATTATATTATCAAACAATTAAGGCAATAATCTCTCATGTTCAATTTGGTCATTCTACAAACAAAAAGCACAAGCTAGTTTGAGTTTACCAAACACTTTGCCACTGCTTTTTCCACTGATAGCACTTATAAAAAGCCAGTTTACCAAACACTCAGCTGCTTTGCCTTTCAGCCACTTATTCTCAGAAATAAGCAGAAGCCAGCTTTTCTGAAAAGCCCAGCCATACCAAATATAGCCTTAATTCGGTGATTGAGGTGATAAGCTCTGTTGGCTCATAACTTGGTGAACTGGGCCTGCTCTTATGTTTTGCTTTACAAAATTGGACATACTCTTGTTTCAAACAATTGTGATTGAGGTGATATGCTTGCTCTCGGTAAGATTATTATTATTCAGTATGTACAGCCCACCTTTTCTTCCTCCAAACCTCTTTTTTCACTCACAAAAAAATAAAAAATAAAACCAAAAAACCTCTTTTATCACCAAACAAATAAAACTGTCAAAGCAACCATAGAATGTAACAAGCTTAGTTATAAACAATAATTCACTCCAAAAACCATCAACACTGTATTAAAAAGAAAGGACAAAACAACACTCGTAAGAAGTAGAGAACGCGCCTCACGCGCCTGAGAAAAAAGCAAAAGCAAAGAGAGCTCCCTCCCGGCCGAACGCCGCCGCCGCTTCGGCCGCTGCGTTCCGGTCCGGGAGAGGATGGTGGTTCCGGCTAGCAGCAGGGTTCAATGGCAACGACTCGGTCCGGGATCCGAGAGAGGTTGTTCGAACTTGGAGAGGGCAGATCGATCTAGATCTGTTCTGGTTTCGGGGGCGAGCACAGGGGTCTGCAGGCGTGATTCTGTGTTGTTTCTGGAGCAGTTGGAGTGGCTCTGGGACACGGATGGCCGGCGGCGAACCATGGAGGCTCAGGAGGCAGTTTCGATCTGGGTTCGGGTGGAACTGGGTCCGATCTGGGTTTGGGGATGGACGGGGGTCTGCAGGTGTGCTTCTGTGTTGTTTCTGAGGCAGTTGGAGTGGCTCTGGGACACGGATGGCCGGCGGCGAACCGTGGAAGCTCTGCGGCAACTGGGGGCTGGGGGACGGTCGCTGCGATCCCGATCTGGTCGGTTCTGGATCGGGTTTTGGGCACCGATCGGGTTGAAGAATGGCCTGCACAGTGTCGTGGTAATACGGCGGTGCAGGGTTACTGCGCGGCGGCGTCGGTCTACTCGGGGGCGGTCTGGTACCGGCGGTTGCAGATCGATGCTTGCTTGGTGGGCTTCTGCTTTGGGCCTCTGGGAGAGATGGTGGATGGGCCGGGCTTCGGCTGTTTGGCTTTGCTGCTGTTTTTTATTTTATGTTTGTTTTATCTCTGTTTGTTGCTTTGTTTGTATAGTTGTTTGCTGTTTGTGGGTTGCTTTGCGCATGCTGCGCGAAATAAGTCCCTGCATTCGTTGTGTAGGGATCGTTGGGCTTTTTGCCCGTGGGTGCACTCTTTGTGCCTTGTCTGCTCTAGGGTGGCGGCGAGTTCCTTGCTTTGTCAAATGGTCGCTGCCTCCTAGTGGCAGGGTGAGACTTCTTGCCACTGGATGGAGATTCAAGTGGCAACATGATAGGAAAACTGGTAGTATGGAAATTACGCTTTGCTGCATTAAAGTTGCAGATCGAGTAATCTTTCCGTTGTGTCACCGCTGGGAAGCAAATAGAACCGTCTGTCGCGCGTTCTTTGCTAGCTGGTGTGGATTGGAGTACAAGTTTTTAATTGAGTCGTCTCATGAATTTTTTTCTGGATGTACTCTAGTTGCATATTGTAATCTGGGGTTTAGGCACAATGTCCCCCGGCCCTTGTATTCTCCGGTTTCATTAATGAAGGCTTGAGGGCAGCCGCACCTGCCCTTGTTCAAAAAAAAAAAAAAAGACAAAAATAATAATAATAAAATACTGACTAACATGGTAGACAGCCAAAAAAACATAATTGAGCGAAAATTCGGGGTTGAGCGCCTAAATTGTGAGAACAAAGAAGGCAAATTCAGCTTCCCTACGTGTTCGTCGCTCAGGTCGCCACGTGGCATTATTCAAGTTGCTTTGGTTTTATGTGGGTTTAGAAATTGTGGCTTTATGTGATTAAACGGGTACCACGGACCATGGACCACGGCCTGTTCCTGGATTTTCGGGCCCTTTTTCCTAATTTATGCAAATTGCTTAAATTATCTAAGCAAGCTAAAAATTAAAAACTGAATATCTAAAGATCATAACAATACAAGTTCTTTCCCTGCTACATCACAACTCATAATAAACCAGACACAAGTCATTGCAACCAAACACTGAAATCAGTCAATCTCTCCAATGCAAAGTTTAACTGACCAAAAAAAAAAAATACACCCTGTAACCATTCACTTCTCCATTTGGCCATTGATATGTGCTCCGCCTGGCAACATTTTCAGAAACTCATAGGCTCCTATATAAACATTCAAAAATCAGAACTTTTAGGAGAACAGAAGCTGATCCAAAATAGTAACATCATCAGAAACGAAAAGGAAAAAGTACATTGATCGAACATTGGTAAAATCCAAGAGATCTATCCGTTAATTAAAAATACAAACATCTTTACACCCACCATGGATTTTAACAAAGCTCTCAACAACACCCAAAAAAGAAGGAAAAAGAAAAAAAAAAGAGAAAATTAAATCAATTGGGTTACTCGCAGAGTTGCGTATATTTAACTACAATGTTTACTGGAAGACTGGAAAAGTAGTCAGAGAATGCATCCTTCTAACAATTATCAGTACCAAACTGCACCTTAGTTCACCATCAGTATAATAGATGTAGAGGCTTGAAAGGAAGTTTTAATGACCAAAAATCAAGTACATGAAGTATACACGTGATCCTAAACAAAGGAATGTCCAACTAATCCGGAACAAACTTAAGAAAACTCACATCCAAAACTTAAAGAGGGACAATTGAACTGCAATTCAATACGACTTTGTATTGCACAGCCTCAAAAGTTAGAACAATGACGGAGCTAAACTAAGATAAGATCAGACAGTTCTATTGACACCAAGCACAGCTGAATTTGAATATGCAGTGCTAGTTCATTCATGATCACAGTTATGCCTAAAGAATAAGAGGAGAAAGAACATGAAGCATACTATGAGCATCGACTAACCTGACTTTGAACTAGTTACACTGTTGCAGCATCCCCAATATTTGAGAACTTTTCAGCCATCGAAGGCTTTGGTCTGCACGCAGCTCCCAATGCATCAGTGGGGAAAGGAGAATCTTCTGGATCAATTTCATCAATGAATCTCCTCTCTTCTAAAATCTCAGCGGCGGTTTTAACAACAAGAGGGGCACGAAAAACCTTCCAACGGCGATCGCTGTAACTCTCATCATGCAAATGAGGGCAGTCTTTAGTCATGTGCTCAAGAAACTTGCTGCAAATAACACAAAACATAGGAGCTGCACAGAGAGGACGTCCAACACCGCTGGTAGAGACATATAGGCGATCCCATACATATCCCTTTGGTAAGGGTCCAAAGGGAGCTGGCTGAACACATTCTTCTCGACCTGTTCACCAAAAAAATAACAACATAAAAAACTGAGCCACATTCCATTGAACAATAACGACAACCCCCCGCCAAAAAAAAAAGATCCTTGATTAAAGAGGA